>NW_027514161.1:0-93237 GCF_048772815.1 Callospermophilus lateralis | reverse complement strand
ATTTAGAGTTCTTACTGCATCTGTCAATATAGAAGAAAACGCAGTGAAACCTAAAAATTCAAACTGTTCCTGCAAACGAATGCTTCAACCTAGGAGAACGAAACTTGAACATCCAAGTTTGATTGGTGTACTGCTCATTACTTGAAAGTATCATGAAGGTCGGAGGAAAAAATATATGTTGTGATTTCAGGAGACTGTAGTTTTTTGGCATCCTAACAATGCCTTTCAGTGAATGAGTTATTCGCCAGTCTCTGCTTAAGGCTACATCAAGAGGAAACAAACCTTAGAGATAGATCGTAGAACTACTGTATTGTGTCAAGTTTCAAGAAGCTACCACAAACCGTGTTTGATTTAGAGTTCCAACTGCATCTGTCAATATAGGAGAAAACGCAGTGAAACCTAAAAATTTAAACTGTTCCTGCAAACGAATGATTCAACCTGGGAGAACGAAACTTGGACATCCAAGTTTGATTGTTGTACTGCTCATTACTTGAAGTTATCATGAAGGTCGGACGAAAAAATATACATTGAGATTTCAGGAGATGGTAGGTTTTTGGAAGCTTAACATTGCCTTTCATTTAAAGTGTTATTCGCCAGTCTCTGCTTAGGGTACATCAAGATTAAACAAGCCTTAGGGATAGAACGTAGAACTACTGTATTGTGTCAAGTTTCAAGAAGCTACCACAAACCGTGTTTGATTTAGAGTTCGAACTGCATCTGTCAATATAGGAGAATACAGAGTGAAACCTAAAAATTCAAACTGTTCCTGCAAACGAATGCTTCAACCTAGGAGAAGGAAACTTGGGCATCCAAGTTTGATTGGTGTACTGCTCATTACTTGAATGTATCATGAAGGTCGGAAGAAAAAATATATGTTGTGATTTCAGGAGACTGTAGTTTTTTGGCAGCCTACCAAGGCCTTTCTTTGAATGAGTTATTCGCCAGTCTCTGCTTAAGGCTACATCATGAGGAAACAAACCTTAGAGATAGAACGTAGAACTACTGTATTGTGTCAAGTTTCAAGATTCTAGAACAAACCGTGTTTGATTTAGAGTTCTAACTGCATCTGTCAATATAGGAGAAAACGCAGTGAAACCTAAAAATTCAAACTGTTCCTGCAAACGAATGCTTCAACCTAGGAGAACGAAAGTTGGACATCCAAGTTTGATTGGTGTACTGCTCATTACTTGTAGTTATCATGAAGGTTGGAAGAAAAAATATATGTTGTGATTTCAGGAGTCTAGGTTTTTTTCAGCCTAACAATGCCTTTCATTGAATGAGTTATTTGCCAGTCTCTGCTTAAGGCTACATCAAGAGGAAACAAACCTTAGAGATAGAACGTAGAACTACTGTATTGTGTCAAGTTTCAAGAAGCTACCACAAACCGTGTTTGATTTAGAGTTCTAAATGCATCTGTCAATATAGAAGAAAACGCAGTGAAACCTAAAAATTCAAACTGTTCCTGCAAACGAATGCTTCAACCTAGGAGAACGAAACTTGAACATCCAAGTTTGATTGGTGTACTGCTCATTACTTGAAAGTATCATGAAGGTCGGAAAAAAAATATATGTTGTGAATTCAGGAGACTGTAGTTTTTTGGCATCCTAGCAATGCCTTTCAGTGAATGAGTTATTCGCCAGTCTCTGCTTAAGGCTACATCAAGAGGAAACAAACCTTAGAGATAGAACGTAGAACTACTGTATTGTCTCAAGTTTCAAAAAGCTACCACAAACCGTGTTTGATTTAGAGTTCTAACTGCATCTGTCAATGTAGGAGAAAACGCAGTGAAACCTAAAAATTCAAACTGTTCCTGCAAACGAATGATTCAACCTGGGAGAACGAAACTTGGACATCCAAGTTTGATTGCTGTACTGCTCATTACTTGAAGTTATTATGAAGGTCGGAAGAAAAAATATATGTTGTGATTTCAGGAGACTGTAGTTTTTTGGCAGCCTAAAAATGCCTTTCATTGAATGAGTTATTCGCCAGTCTCTGCTTAAGGCTACATCAAGAGGAAACAAACCTTAGAGATAGAACGTAGAACTACTGTATTGTGTCAAGTTTCAAGAAGCTAGCACAAACCGTGTTTGATTTAGAGTTCTAACTGCATCTGTCAATATAGAAGAAAATGCAGTGAAACCTAAAAATTCAAACTGTTCCTGCAAACGAATGATTCAACCTGGGAGAACGAAACTTGGACATCCAAGTTTGATTGGTGTACTGCTCATTACTTGAAGTTATCATGAAGGTCGGACGAAAAAATATAAATTGAGATTTCAGGAGATGGTAGGTTTTGGAAGCTTAACAATGCCTTTCATTGAAAGTGTTATTCGCCAGTCTCTGCTTAGGGTACATCAAGATTAAACAAGCCTTAGGTATAGAACGTAGAACTACTGTATTGTGTCAAGTTTCAAGAAGCTACCACAAACCGTGTTTGATTTAGAGTTCGAACTGCATCTGTCAATATAGGAGAATACAGAGTGAAACCTAAAAATTCAAACTGTTCCTGCAAACGAATGCTTCAACCTAGGAGAAGGAAACTTGGGCATCCAAGTTTGATTGGTGTACTGCTCATTACTAGAATGTATCATGAAGGTCGGAAGAAAAAATATATGTTGTGATTTCAGGAGACTGTAGTTTTTTAGCAGCCTACCAAGGCCTTTCTTTGAATGAGTTATTCGCCAGTCTCTGCTTAAGGCTACATCATGAGGAAACAAACCTTAGAGATAGAACGTAGAACTACTGAATTGTGTCAAGTTTCAAGATTCTAGAACAAACCGTGTTTGTTTTAGAGTTCTAACTGCATCTGTCAATATAGGAGAAAACGCAGTGAAACCTAAAAATTCAAACTGTTCCTGCAAACGAATGCTTCAACCTAGGAGAACGACACCTTGGGCATCCAAGTTTGATTGGTGTACTGCTCATTACTTGAAGTTATCATGAAGGTCGGAAGAAAAAATATATGTTGTGATTTCAGGAGACTGTAGTTTTTGGCAGCCTAACAATGCCTTTCATTGAATGAGTTATTCGCCAGTCTCTGCTTAAGGCTACATCTAGAGGAAACAAACCTTAGAGATAGAACGTAGAACTACTGTATTCTGTCAAGTTTCAAGAAGCTAGCACAAACCGTGTTTGATTTAGAGTTCTTACTGCATCTGTCAATATAGAAGAAAACGCAGTGAAACCTAAAAATTCAAACTGTTCCTGCAAACGAATGCTTCAACCTAGGAGAACGAAACTTGAACATCCAAGTTTGATTGGTGTACTGCTCATTACTTGAAAGTATCATGAAGGTCGGAGGAAAAAATATATGTTGTGATTTCAGGAGACTGTAGTTTTTTGGCATCCTAACAATGCCTTTCAGTGAATGAGTTATTCGCCAGTCTCTGCTTAAGGCTACATCAAGAGGAAACAAACCTTAGAGATAGATCGTAGAACTACTGTATTGTGTCAAGTTTCAAGAAGCTACCACAAACCGTGTTTGATTTAGAGTTCCAACTGCATCTGTCAATATAGGAGAAAACGCAGTGAAACCTAAAAATTTAAACTGTTCCTGCAAACGAATGATTCAACCTGGGAGAACGAAACTTGGACATCCAAGTTTGATTGTTGTACTGCTCATTACTTGAAGTTATCATGAAGGTCGGACGAAAAAATATACATTGAGATTTCAGGAGATGGTAGGTTTTTGGAAGCTTAACAATGCCTTTCATTTAAAGTGTTATTCGCCAGTCTCTGCTTAGGGTACATCAAGATTAAACAAGCCTTAGGGATAGAACGTAGAACTACTGTATTGTGTCAAGTTTCAAGAAGCTACCACAAACCGTGTTTGATTTAGAGTTCGAACTGCATCTGTCAATATAGGAGAATACAGAGTGAAACCTAAAAATTCAAACTGTTCCTGCAAACGAATGCTTCAACCTAGGAGAAGGAAACTTGGGCATCCAAGTTTGATTGGTGTACTGCTCATTACTTGAATGTATCATGAAGGTCGGAAGAAAAAATATATGTTGTGATTTCAGGAGACTGTAGTTTTTTGGCAGCCTACCAAGGCCTTTCTTTGAATGAGTTATTCGCCAGTCTCTGCTTAAGGCTACATCATGAGGAAACAAACCTTAGAGATAGAACGTAGAACTACTGTATTGTGTCAAGTTTCAAGATTCTAGAACAAACCGTGTTTGATTTAGAGTTCTAACTGCATCTGTCAATATAGGAGAAAACGCAGTGAAACCTAAAAATTCAAACTGTTCCTGCAAACGAATGCTTCAACCTAGGAGAACGAAAGTTGGACATCCAAGTTTGATTGGTGTACTGCTCATTACTTGAAGTTATCATGAAGTTCGGAAGAAAAAATAATATGTTGTGATTTCAGGAGACTGTTGTTTTTTGGCAGCCTAACAATGCCATTCATTGAATGAGTTATTCGCCAGTCTCTGCTTAAGGCTACATCAAGAAGAAACAAACCTTAGAGATAGAACGTAGAATTACTGTATTGTGTCAAGTTTCAAGAAGCTACCACAAACCGTGTTTGATTTAGAGTTCTAACTGCAACTGTCAATATAGGAGAAAACGCAGTGAAACCTAAAAATTCAAACTGTTCCTGCAAACGAATGCTTCAACCTAGGAGAACGAAACTTGGGCATCCAAGTTTGATTGGTGTACTGCTCATTACTAGAAGTTATCATGAAGGTCGGATGAAAAAATATACATTGAGATATCAGGAGATGGTAGATTTTTGGAAGCTTAACAATGCCTTTCATTGATAATGTTATTCGCCAGTCTCTGCTTAAGGCTACATCAAGAGGAAACAAACCTTATGGATAGAACGTAGAACTACTTTATTGTGTCAAGTTTCAAGAAGCTAGCACAAACCGTGTTTGATTTAGAGTTCGAACTGAATCTGTCAATATAGGAGAAAACAGAGTGAACCTAAAATTCAAACTGTTCCTGCAAACGAATGCTTCAACCTAGGAGAAGGAAACTTGGGCATCCAAGTTTGATTGGTGTACTGCTCATTACTTGAAGTTATCATGAAGGTCAGAAGAAAAAATATATGTTGTGATTTCATGAGACTGTAATTTTTTGGCAGCCTAACAATGCCTTTCATTGAATGAGTTATTCGCCAGTCTCTGCTTAAGGCTACATCAAGAGGAAACAAACCTTAGAGATAGAACGTAGAACTACTGTATTGTGTCAAGTTTCAAGAAGCTAGCACAAACCGTGTTTGATTTAGAGTTCTAACTGCATCTATCAATATAGAAGAAAACGCAGTGAAACCTAAAAATTCCAACTGTTCCTGCAAACGAATGCTTCAACCTAGGAGAACGAAAGTTGGACATCCAAGTTTGATTTGTGTACTGCTCATTACTTGAAAGTATCATGAAGTTCGGAAGAAAAAATATATGTTGTGATTTCAGGAGACTGTAGTTTTTTGGCAGCCTAACAATGCCTTTCATTGAATGAGTTATTCGCCAGTCTCTGCTTAAGGCTACATCAAGAGGAAACAAACCTTAGAGATAGATCGTAGAACTACTGTATTGTGTCAAGTTTCAAGAAGCTAGCACAAACCGTGTTTGATTTAGAGTTCTAACTGCATCTGTCAATATAGAAGAAAACGCAGTGAAACCTAAAAATTCAAACTGTTCCTGCAAACTAATGCTTCAACCTAGGAGAACGAAACTTGGGCATTAAAGTTTGATTGGTGTACTGCTCATTACTTGAAAGTATCATGAAGGTCGGAAGAAAAAATATATGTTGTGATTTAGGGGACTGTAGTTTTTTGGCAGCCTACCAACGCCTTTCATTGAATGAGTTATTCGCCAGTCTCTGCTTAAATCTACATCATGAGGAAACAAACCTTAGAGATAGAACGTAGAACTTCTGTATTGTGTCAAGTTTCAAGAAGCTACCACAAACCGTGTTTAATTTAGAGTTCTAACTGCATCTGTCAATATAGGAGAAAACGGAGTGAAACCTAAAAATTCAAACTGTTCCTGCAAAGGAATGCTTCAAACTAGGAGAACGAAACTTGGGCATCCAAGTTTGATTGGTGTACTGCTCATTACTTGAAGTTATCATGAAGTTCGAAAGAAAAAATATCTGTTGAGATTTCATTAGACTGTAGTTTTTTGGCAGCCTAACAATGCCTTTCATTGAATGAGTTATTCACCAGAATCTGCTTAAGGCTACATCAAGAGGAAACAAACCTTAGAGATAGAACGTAGAACTACTGTATTGTGTCAAGTTTCAAGAAGCTAGCACAAACCGTGTTTGATTTAGAGTTCTAACTGCATCTGTCAATATAGAAGAAAACGCAGTGAAACCTAAAAATTCAAACTGTTCCTGCAAACGAATGCTTCAACCTAGGGGAACGAAAGTTGGACATCCAAGTTTGATTGGTGTACTGCTCATTACTTGAAAGTATCATGAAGGTCGGAAGAAAAAATATGTGTTGTTATTTCAGGAGACTGTAGTTTTTTGGCAGCCTAACAATGCCTTTCATTGAATGAGTTATTCGCCAGTCTCTGCTTAAGGCTACATCAAGAGGAAACAAACCTTAGAGATAGAACGAGAACTACTTTATTGTGTCAAGTTTCAAGAAGCTACCACAAACCGTGTTTGATTTAGAGTTCTAACTGCATCTGTCAATATAGGAGAAAACGCAGTGAAACCTAAAAATTCAAACTGTTCCTGCAAACGAATCCTTCAACCTAGGAGAACGAAACTTGGGCACCCAAGTTTGATTGGTGTACTGCTCATTACTTGAAGATATCATGAAGATCGGATGAAAAAATATACATTGAGATTTGAGGAGATGGTAGTTTTTTGGAAGCTTAACAATGCCTTTCATTGAAAGTGTTATTCGCCAGTCTCTGCTTAAGGCTACATCAAGAGGAAAAAAACCTTATGGATAGAACGTAGAACTACTGTATTGTGTCAAATTTCAAGAAGCTAGCACAAACCGTGTTTGATTTAGAGTTCTAACTGCATCTGTCAATATAGAAGAAAACGCAGTGAAACCTAAAAATTCAAACTGTTCCTGCAAACGAATGCTTCAACCTAGGAGAAGGAAAATTGGGCATCCAAGTTTGATTGGTGTACTGCTCATTACTAGAATGTATCATGAAGGTCGGAAGAAAAATATATGTTGTGATTTCAGGAGACTGTAGTTTTTTGGCAGCCTACCAAGGCCTTTCTTTGAATGAGTTATTCGCCAGTCTCTGCTTAAGGCTACATCATGAGGAAACAAACCTTAGAGATACAACGTAGAACTACTGTATTGTGTCAAGTTTCAAGATTCTAGAACAAACCGTGTTTGTTTTAGAGTTCTAACTGCATCTGTCAATATAGGAGAAAACGCAGTGAAACCTAAAAATTCAAACTGTTCCTGCAAACGAATGCTTCAACCTAGGAGAACGAAACTTGGGCATCCAAGTTTGATTGGTGTACTGCTCATTACTTGAAGTTATCATGAAGGTCGGAAGAAAAAATATATGTTGTGATTTCAGGAGACTGTAGTTTTTTGGCAGCCTAACAATGCCTTTCATTGAATGAGTTATTCGCCAGTCTCTGCTTAAGGCTACATCTAGAGGAAACAAACCTTAGAGATAGAACGTAGAACTACTGTATTGTGTCAAGTTTCAAGAAGCTAGCACAAACCGTGTTTGATTTAGAGTTCTTACTGCATCTGTCAATATAGAAGAAAAACGCAGTGAAACCTAAAAATTCAAACTGTTCCTGCAAACGAATGCTTCAACCTAGGAGAACGAAACTTGAACATCCAAGTTTGATTGGTGTACTGCTCATTACTTGAAAGTATCATGAAGGTCGGAGGAAAAAATATATGTTGTGATTTCAGGAGACTGTAGTTTTTTGGCATCCTACCAATGCCTTTCAGTGAATGAGTTATTCGCCAGTCTCTGCTTAAGGCTACATCAAGAGGAAACAAACCTTAGAGATAGATCGTAGAACTACTGTATTGTGTCAAGTTTCAAGAAGCTACCACAAACCGTGTTTGATTTAGAGTTCCAACTGCATCTGTCAATATAGGAGAAAACGCAGTGAAACCTAAAAATTTAAACTGTTCCTGCAAACGAATGATTCAACCTGGGAGAACGAAACTTGGACATCCAAGTTTGATTGGTGTACTGCTCATTACTTGAAGTTATCATGAAGGTCGGACGAAAAAATATACATTGAGATTTCAGGAGATGGTAGGTTTTTGGAAGCTTAACAATGCCTTTCATTGAAAGTGTTATTCGCCAGTCTCTGCTTAGGGTACATCAAGATTAAACAAGCCTTAGGGATAGAAAGTAGAACTACTGTATTGTGTCAAGTTTCAAGAAGCTACCACAAACCGTGTTTGATTTAGAGTTCGAACTGCATCTGTCAATATAGGAGAATACAGAGTGAAACCTAAAAATTCAAACTGTTCCTGCAAACGAATGCTTCAACCTAGGAGAAGGAAACTTGGGCATCCAAGTTTGATTGGTGTACTGCTCATTACTTGAATGTATCATGAAGGTCGGAAGAAAAAATATATGTTGTGATTTCAGGAGACTGTAGTTTTTTGGCAGCCTACCAAGGCCTTTCTTTGAATGAGTTATTCGCCAGTCTCTGCTTAAGGCTACATCATGAGGAAACAAATCTTAGAGATAGAACGTAGAACTACTGTATTGTGTCAAGTTTCAAGATTCTAGAACAAACCGTGTTTGATTTAGAGTTCTAACTGCATCTGTCAATATAGGAGAAAACGCAGTGAAACCTAAAAATTCAAACTGTTCCTGCAAATGAATGCTTCAACCTAGGAGAACGAAACTTGGGCTTCCAAGTTTGATTGGTGTTCTGCTCATTACTTGAAGTTATCATGAAGGTCGGAAGAAAAAATATATGTTGTGATTTCAGGAGACTGTAGTTTTTTGGCAGCCTAACAATGCCTTTCATTGAATGAGTTATTCGCCAGTCTCTGCTTAAGGCTACATCTAGAGGAAACAAACCTTAGAGATAGAACGTAGAACTACTGTATTGTGTCAAGTTTCAAGAAGGTACCACAAACCGTGTTTAATTTAGAGTTCTAACTGCATCTGTCAATATAGGAGAAAACCGAGTGAAACCTAAAAATTCAAACTGTTCCTGCAAACGAATGCTTCAAACTAGGAGAACGAAACTTGGGCATCCAAGTTTGATTGGTGTACTGCTCATTACTTGAAGTTATCATGAAGTTCGGAAGAAAAAATATATGTTGTGATTTCAGGAGACTGTAGTTTTTTGGCAGCCTAACAATGCCTTTCATTGAATGGGTTATTCGCCAGAATCTGCTTAAGGCTACCTCAAGAGGAAACAAACCTTAGAGATAGAACGTAGAACTACTGTATTGTGTCAAGTTTCAAGAAGCTAGCACAAACCGTGTTTGATTTAGAGTTCTAACTGCATCTGTCAATATAGAAGAAAACGCAGTGAAACCTAAAAATTCAAACTGTTCCTGCAAACGAATCCTTCAACCTAGGAGAACGAAACTTGGGCATCCAAGTTTGATTGGTGTACTGCTCATTACTTGAAGTTATCATGAAGATCGGATGAAAAAATATACATTGAGATTTCAGGAGATTGTAGTTTTTTGGAAGCTTAACAATGCCTTTCATTGAAAGTGTTATTCGCCAGTCTCTGCTTAAGGCTACATCAAGAGGAAACAAACCTTAGGGATAGAACGTAGAACTACTTTATTGTGTCAAGTTTCAAGAAGCTAGCACAAACCGTGTTTGATTTAGAGTTCTAACTGCATCTGTCAAAATAGAAGAAAACGCAGTGAAACCTAAAAATTCAAACTGTTTCTGCAAACGAATGCTTCAGCCTAGGAGAACGAAACTTGGGCATCCAAGTTTGATTGGTGTACTGCTCATTACTTGAAGATATCATGAAGGTCGGACGAAAAAATATACATTGAGATTTCAGGAGATGGTAGTTTTTTGGAAGCTTAACAATGCCTTTCATTGAAAGTGTTATTCGCCAGTCTCTGCTTAGGGTACATCAAGATTAAACAAGCCTTAGGGATAGAACGTAGAACTACTGTATTGTGTCAAGTTTCAAGAAGCTAGCACAAACCCTGTTTGATTTAGAGTTCTAACTGCATCTGTCAA
The DNA here is from genome assembly GCF_048772815.1 of Callospermophilus lateralis. NCBI lineage: Eukaryota > Metazoa > Chordata > Mammalia > Rodentia > Sciuridae > Callospermophilus > Callospermophilus lateralis. The sequence goes on along the minus strand of NW_027514161.1, from coordinate 83,101 downwards.
TATAGAAGAAAATGCAGTGAAACCTAAAAATTCAAACTGTTCCTGCAAACGAATGCTTCAACCTAGGGGAACGAAAGTTGGACATCCAAGTTTGATTGGTGTACTGCTCATTACTTGAAAGTATCATGAAGGTCGGAAGAAAAAATATATGTTGTGATTTCAGGAGACTGTAGTTTTTTGGCAGCCTAACAATGCCTTTCATTGAATGAGTTATTCGCCAGTCTCTGCTTAAGGCTACATCAAGAGGAAACAAACCTTAGAGATAGAACGTAGAACTACTGTATTGTGTCAAGTTTCAAGAACCTACCACAAACCGTGTTTGATTTAGAGTTCTAACTGCATCTGTCAATATAGGAGAAAATGCAGTGAAACCTAAAAATTCAAACTGTTCCTGCAAACGAATCCTTCAACCTAGGAGAACGAAACTTGGGCATCCAAGTTTGATTGGTGTACTGCTCATTACTTGAAGTTATCATGAAGATCGGATGAAAAAATATACATTGAGATTTCAGGAGATGGTAGTTTTTTGGAAGCTTAACAATGCCTTTCATTGAAAGTGTTATTCGCCAGTCTCTGCTTAAGGCTACATCAAGAGGAAACGAACCTTAGGGATAGAACGTAGAACTACTGTATTGTGTCAAGTTTCAAGAAGCTAGCACAAACCGTGTTTGATTTAGTGTTCTAACTGCATCTGTCAATATAGAAGAAAACGCAGTGAAACCTAAAAATTCAAACTGTTCCTGCAAACGAATGCTTCAACCTAGGAGAACGAAACTTGGACATCCAAGTTTGATTGGTGTACTGCTCATTACTTGAAAGTATCATGAAGGTCGGAGGAAAAAATATATGTTGTGATTTCAGGAGACTGTAGTTTTTTGGCATCCTAACAATGCCTTTCAGTGAATGAGTTATTCGCCAGTCTCTGCTTAAGGCTACATCAAGAGGAAAAAATCCTTAGAGATAGAACGTAGAACTACTGTATTGTGTCAAGTTTCAAGAAGCTACCACAAACCGTGTTTGATTTAGAGTTCTAACTGCATCTGTCAATATAGGAGAAAACGCAGTGAAACCTAAAAATTTAAACTGTTCCTGCAAACGAATGCTTCATCCTAGGAGAACGAAACTTGGGCATCCAAGTTTGATTGGTGTACTGCTCATTACTTGAAGTTATCATGAAGGTCGGATGAAAAAATATATGTTGTGATTTCAGGAGACTGTAGTTTTTTGGCAGATTACCAACGCCTTTCATTGAATGAGTTATTCGCCAGTCTCTGCTTAAATCTACATCATGAGGAAACAAACCTTAGAGATAGAACGTAGAACTACTGTATTGTGTCAAGTTTCAAGAAGCTACCACAAACCTTGTTTAATTTAGAGTTCTAACTGCATCTGTCAATATAGGAGAAAACCGAGTGAAACCTAAAAATTCAAACTGTTCCTGCAAACGAATGCTTCAAACTAGGAGAACGAAACTTGGGCATCCAAGTTTGATTGGTGTACTGCTCATTACTTGAAGTTATTATGAAGTTCGGAAGAAAAAATATATGTTTTGATTTCAGGAGACTGTAGTTTTTTGGCAGCCTATCAATGCCTTTCATTGAATGGGTTATTCGCCAGAATCTGCTTAAGGCTACCTCAAGAGGAAACAAACCTTAGAGATAGAACGTAGAACTACTGTATTGTGTCAAGTTTCAAGAAGCTAGCACAAACCGTGTTTGATTTAGAGTTCTAACTGCATCTGTCAATATAGAAGAAAACGCAGTGAAACCTAAAAATTCAAACAGTTCCTGCAAACGAATGCTTCAACCTAGGGGAACGAAAGTTGGACATCCATGTTTGATTGGTGTACTGCTCATTACTTGAAAGTATCATGAAGGTCGGAAGAAAAAATATATGTTGTGATTTCAGGAGACTGTAGTTTTGTGGCAGCCTAACAATGCCTTTCATTGAATGAGTTATTCGCCTGTCTCTGCTTAAGGCTACATCAAGAGGAAACAAACCTTAGAGATAGAACGTAGAACTACTGTATTGTGTCAAGTTTCAAGAAGCTACCACAAACCGTGTTTGATTTAGTGTTCTAACTGCATCTGTCAATATAGGAGAAAACGCAGTGAAACCTAAAAATTCAAACTGTTCCTGCAAACGAATCCTTCAACCTAGGAGAACGAAACTTGGGCATCCAAGTTTGATTGGTGTACTGCTCATTACTTGAAGTTATCACGAAGGTCGGACGAAAAAATATACATTGAGATTTCAGGAGACTGTAGTTTTTTGGAAGCTTAACAATGCCTTTCATTGAAAGTGTTATTCGCCAGTCTCTGCTTAGGGTACATCAAGATTAAACAAGCCTTAGGGATAGAACGTAGAACTACTGTATTGTGTCAAGTTTCAAGAAGCTACCACAAACCGTGTTTGATTTAGAGTTCGAACTGCATCTGTCAATATAGGAGAATACAGAGTGAAACCTAAAAATTCAAACTGTTCCTGCAAAGCAATGCTTCAACCTAGGAGAAGGAAACTTGGGCATCCAAGTTTGATTGGTGTACTGCTCATTACTTGAATGTATCATGAAGGTCGGAAGAAAAAATATATGTTGTGATTTCAGGAGACTGTAGTTTTTTGGCAGCCTACCAACGCCTTTCTTTGAATGAGTTATTCGCCAGTCTCTGCTTAAGGCTACATCATGAGGAAACAAACCTTAGAGATAGAACGTAGAACTACTGTATTGTGTCAAGTTTCAAGATTCTAGAACAAACCGTGTTTGATTTAGAGTTCTAACTGCATCTGTCAATATAGGAGAAAACGGAGTGAAACCTAAAAATTCAAACTGTTCCTGCAAATGAATGCTTCAACCTAGGAGAACGAAACTTGGGCTTCCAAGTTTGATTGGTGTTCTGCTCATTACTTGAAGTTATCATGAAGGTCGGAAGAAAAAATATATGTTGTGATTTCAGGAGACTGTAGTTTTTTGGCAGCCTACCAACGCCTTTCTTTGAATGAGTTATTCGCCAGTCTCTGCTTAATGCTACATCAAGAGGAAACAAACCTTAGAGATAGAATATAGAACTACTGTATTGTGTCAAGTTTCAAGAAGCTAGCACAAACCGTGTTTGACTTAGAGTTCTAACTGCATCTGTCAATATAGCAGAAAACACAGTGAAACCTAAAAATTCAAACTGTTCCTGCAAACGAATGCTTCAACCTAGGAGAACGAAACTTGAACATCCAAGTTTTATTGGTGTACTGCTCATTACTTGAAAGTATCATGAAGGTCGGAAGAAAAAATATATGTTGTGTTTTCAGGAGACTGTAGTTTTTTGGCATCCTAACAATGCCTTTCAGTGAATGAGTTATTCGCCAGTCTCTGCTTAAGGCTACATCAAGAGGAAACAAACCTTAGAGATAGAACGTAAACTACTGTATTGTGTCAAGTTTCAAGAAGCTACCACAAACCGTGTTTGATTTAGAGTTCGAACTGCATCTGTCAATATAGGAGAAAACAGATTGAAACCTAAAAATTCAAACTATTCCTGCAAATGAATGCTTCAACCTAGGAGAAGGAAACTTTTGCATCCAAGTTTGATTGGTGTACTGCTCATTACTTGAAAGTATCATGAAGGTCGGAAGAAAAAAATATTTGTTCTGATTTCAGGAGACTGTAGTTTTTTGGCAGCCTAACAATGCCTTTCATTGAATGAGTTATTCGCCAGTCTCTGCTTAAGGCTACATCATGAGGAAACAAACCTTAGAGATAGAACGTAGAACTACTGTGTTGTGTCAAGTTTCAAGAAGCTAGCACAAACCGTGTTTGATTTAGAGTTCTAACTGCATCTGTCAATATAGAAGAAAACGCAGTGAAACCTAAAAATTCAAACTGTTCCTGCAAACGAATGCTTCAACCTAGGAGAACGAAACTTGGGCACAAAAGTTTGATTGTTGTACTGCTCATTACTTGAAGTTATCATGAAGGTCGGAAGAAAAAACATATGTTGTGATTTCAGGAGACTGTTGTTTTTGGCAGCCTAACAATGCCTTTCATTGAATGAGTTATTCGCCAGTCTCTGCTTAAGGCTACATCAAGAGGAAACAAACCTTAGAGATAGAAGGTAGAACTACTGTATTGTGTCAAGTTTCAAGAAGCTAGCACAAACCGTGTTTGATTTAGAGTTCTAACTGCATCTGTCAATATAGAAGAAAACGCAGTGAAACCTAAAAATTCAAACTGTTCCTGCAAACGAATGCTTCAACCTAGGAGAACGAAACTTGGACAACCAAGTTTGATTGGTGTACTGCTCATTACTTGAAAGTATCATGAAGGTCGGATGAAAAAATATATGTTGTGATTTCAGGAGACTGTAGTTTTTTGGCAGCCTACCAACGCCTTTCATTGAATGAGTTATTCGCCAGTCTCTGCTTAAATCTACATCATGAGGAAACAAACCTTAGAGATAGAACGTAGAACTACTGTATTGTGTCAAGTTTCAAGAAGCTACCACAAACCGTGTTTAATTTAGAGTTCTAACTGCATCTGTCAATATAGGAGAAAACCGAGTGAAACCTAAAAATTCAAACTGTTCCTGCAAACGAATGCTTCAAACTAGGAGAACGAAACTTGGGCATCCAAGTTTGATTGGTGTACTGCTCATTACTTGAAGTTATTATGAAGTTCAAAAGAAAAAATATATGTTTTGATTTCAGGAGACTGTAGTTTTTTGGCAGCCTAACAATGCCTTTCATTGAATGGGTTATTCGCCAGAATCTGCTTAAGGCTACCTCAAGAGGAAACAAACCTTAGAGATAGAACGTAGAACTACTGTATTGTGTCAAGTTTCAAGAAGCTAGCACAAACCGTGTTTGATTTAGAGTTCTAACTGCATCTGTCAATATAGAAGAAAACGCAGTGAAACCTAAAAATTCAAACAGTTCCTGCAAACGAATGCTTCAACCTAGGGGAACGAAAGTTGGACATCCATGTTTGATTGGTGTACTGCTCATTACTTGAAAGTATCATGAAGGTCGGAAGAAAAAATATATGTTGTGATTTCAGGAGACTGTAGTTTTGTGGCAGACTAACAATGCCTTTCATTGAATGAGTTATTCGCCAGTCTCTGCTTAAGGCCACATCAAGAGGAAACAAACCTTAGAGATAGAACGTAGAACTACTGTATTGTGTCAAGTTTCAAGAAGCTACCACAAACCGTGTTTGATTTAGAGTTCTAACTGCATCTGTCAATATAGGAGAAAACGCAGTGAAACCTAAAAATTCAAACTGTTCCTGCAAACGAATCCTTCAACCTAGGAGAACGAAACTTGGACATCCAAGTTTGATTGGTGTACTGCTCATTACTTGAAGTTATCATGAAGATCGGATGAAAAAATATACATTGAGATTTCAGGAGACTGTACTTTTTGGAAGCTTAACAATGCTTTTCATTGAAAGTGTTATTCGCCAGTCTCTGCTTAAGGCTACATCAAGAGGAAACAAACCTTAGGGATAGAACGTAGAACTACTGTATTGTGTCAAGTTTCAAGAAGCTAGCACAAACCGTGTTTGATTTAGAGTTCTAACTGCATCTGTCAATATAGAAGAAAACGCAGTGAAACCTAAAAATTCAAACTGTTCCTGCAAACGAATGCTTCAACCTAGGAGAACGAAACTTGGGCATCCAAGTTTGATTGGTGTACTGCTCATTACTAGAATGTATCATGAAGGTCGGACGAAAAAATATACATTGAGATTTCAGGAGATGGTAGTTTTTTGGAAGCTTAAACAATGCCTTTCATTGAAAGTGTTATTCGCCAGGCTCTGCTTAGGGTACATCAAGATTAAACAAGCCTTAGGGATAGAAAGTTGAACTACTGTATTGTGTCAAGTTTCAAGAAGCTACCACAAACCGTGTTTGATTTAGAGTTCGAACTGCATCTGTCAATATAGGAGAATACAGAGTGAAACCTAAAAATTCAAACTGTTCCTGCAAACCAATGCTTCAACCTAGGAGAAGGAACCTTGGGCATCCAAGTTTGATTGGTGTACTGCTCATTACTTGAATGTATCATGAAGGTCGGAAGAAAAAATATATGTTGTGATTTCAGGAGACTGTAGTTTTTTGGCAGCCTACCAACGCCTTTCTTTGAATGAGTTATTCGCCAGTCTCTGCTTAAGGCTACATCATGAGGAAACAAACCTTAGAGATAGAACGTAGAACTACTGTATTGTGTCAAGTTTCAAGATTCTAGAACAAACCGTGTTTGATTTAGAGTTCTAACTGCATCTGTCAATATACTAGAAAACGCAGTGAAACCTAAAAATTCAAACTCTTCCTGCAAACGAATGCTTCAACCTAGGAGAACGAAACTTGGGCATCCAAGTTTGATTGGTGTACTGCTCATTACTTGAAGTTATCATGAAGGTCGGAAGAAAAAATATATGTTGTGATTTCAGGAGACTGTAGTTTTTTGGCAGCCTACCAACGCCTTTCTTTGAATGAGTTATTCGCCAGTCTCTGCTTAATGCTACATCAAGAGGAAACAAACCTTAGAGATAGAATATAGAACTACTGTATTGTGTCAAGTTTCAAGAAGCTAGCACAAACCGTGTTTGACTTAGAGTTCTAACTGCATCTGTCAATATAGCAGAAAACACAGTGAAACCTAAAAATTCAAACTGTTCCTGCAAACGAATGCTTCAACCTAGGAGAACGAAACTTGAACATCCAAGTTTGATTGGTGTACTGCTCATTACTTGAAAGTATCATGAAGGTCGGAAGAAAAAATATATGTTGTGTTTTCAGGAGACTGTAGTTTTTTGGCATCCTAACAATGCCTTTCAGTGAATGAGTTATTCGCCAGTCTCTGCTTAAGGCTACATCAAGAGGAAGGAAACCTTAGAGATAGAACGTAGAACTACTGTATTGTGTCAAGTTTCAAGAAGCTACCACAAACCGTGTTTGATTTAGAGTTCGAACTGCATCTGTCAATATAGGAGAAAACAGATTGAAACCTAAAAATTCAAACTTTTCCTGCAAATGAATGCTTCAACCTAGGAGAAGGAAACTTGGGCATCCAAGTTTGATTGGTGTACTGCTCATTACTTGAAAGTATCATGAAGGTCGGAAGAAAAAATATTTGTTCTGAATTCAGGAGACTGTAGTTTTTTGGCAGCCTAACAATGCCTTTCATTGAATGAGTTATTCGCCAGTCTCTGCTTAAGGCTACATCATGAGGAAACAAACCTTAGAGATAGAACGTAGAACTACTGTATTGTGTCAAGTTTCAAGAAGCTAGCACAAACCGTGTTTGATTTAGAGTTCTAACTGCATCTGTCAATATAGAAGAAAACGCAGTGAAACCTAAAAATTCAAACTGTTCCTGCAAACGAATGCTTCAACCTAGGGGAACGAAACTTGGGCACAAAAGTTTGATTGTTGTACTGCTCATTACTTGAAGTTATCATGAAGGTCGGAAGAAAAAACATATGTTGTGATTTCAGGAGACTGTTGTTTTTAGCAGCCTAACAATGCCTTTCATTGAATGAGTTATTCGCCAGTCTCTGCTTAAGGCTACATCAAGAGGAAACAAACCTTAGAGATAGAACGTAGAAGTACTGTATTGTGTCAAGTTTCAAGAAGCTAGCACAAACCGTGTTTGATTTAGAGTTCTAACTGCATCTGTCAATATAGAAGAAAACGCAGTGAAACCTAAAAATTCAAACTGTTCCTGCAAACGAATGCTTCAACCTACGAAAACGAAACTTGGACATCCAAGTTTGATTGGTGTACTGCTCATTACTTGAAATTATCATGAAGGTCGGAAGAAAAAATATATGTTGTGATTTCAGGAGACTGTAGTTTTTTGGCAACCTACCAACGCCTTTCATTGAATGAGTTATTCGCCAGTCTCTGCTTAAGGCTACATCAAGAGGAAACAAACCTTAGAGATAGAACGTAGAACTACTGTATTGTGTCAAGTTTCAAGAAGCTAGCACAAACCGTGTTTGATTTAGAGTTCTAACTGCATCTGTCAATATAGAAGAAAACGCAGTGAAACCTAAAAATTCAAACTGTTCCTGCAAACGAATGCTTCAACCTAGGAGAACGAAACTTGGGCACAAAAGTTTGATTGGTGTACTGCTCATTACTTGAAGTTATCATGAAGGTCGGAAGAAAAAACATATGTTGTGATTTCAGGAGACTGTAGTTTTTCGGCAGCCTAACAATGCCTTTCATTGAATGAGTTATTAGCCAATCTCTGCTTAAGGCTACATCAAGAGGAAACAAACCTTAGAGATAGAACGTAGAACTACTGTATTGTGTCAAGTTTCAAGAAGATACCACAAACCGTGTTTGATTTAGAGTTCTAACTGCATCTGTCAATATAGAAGAAAACGCAGTGAAACCTAAAAATTCAAACTGTTCCTGCAAACGAATGCTTCAACCTAGGAGAATGAAACTTGGACATCCAAGTTAGATTGGTGTACTGCTCATTACTTGAAAGTATCATGAAGGTCGGAAGAAAAAACATATGTTGTGATTTCAGGAGACTGTAGTTTTTTGGCAGCCTACCAACGCCTTTCATTGAATGAGTTATTCGCCAGTCTCTGCTTAAGGCTACATCAAGAGGAAACAAACCTTAGAGATAGAACGTAGAACTACTGTATTGTGTCAAGTTTCAAGAAGCTACCACAAACCGTGTTTGATTTAGAGTTCTAACTGCATCTGTCAATGTAGGAGAAAATGCAGTGAAACCTAAAAATTCAAACTGTTCCTGCAAACGAATGCTTCAACTTAGGAGAACGAAACTTGGACATACAAGTTTGATTTTTGTACTGCTCATTACTTGAAGTTATCATGAAGGTCAGATGAAAAAATATACATTGAGATTTCAGGAGATGGTAGTTTTTTGGAAGCTTAACTATGCCTTTCATTGAAAGTATTATTCGCCAGTCTCTGCTTAAGGCTACATCAAGAGGAAACAAACCTTAGGGATAGAACGTAGAACTACTATATTGTGTCAAGTTTCAAGAAGCTAGCACAAACCATGTTTGATTTAGAGTTCTAACTGCATCTGTCAATATAGGAGAAAACGCAGTGAAACCTAAAAATTCAAACTGTTCCTGCAAACGAATGCTTCAACCTAGGAGAACGAAACTTGGGCATCCAAGTTTGATTGGTGTACTGCTCATTACTTGAAAGTATCATGAAGGTCGGAAGAAAAAATATATGTTGTGATTTAGGGGAATGTAGTTTTTTGGCAGCCTACCAACGCCTTTCATTGAATGAGTTATTCGCCAGTCTCTGCTTAAATCTACATCATGAGGAAACAAACCTTAGAGATAGAACGTAGAACTACTGTAATGTGTCAAGTTTCAAAAAGCTACCAAAAACCGTGTTTAATTTAGAGTTCTGACTGCATCTGTCAATATAGAAGAAAATGCAGTGAAACCTAAAAATTCAAACTGTTCCTGCAAACGAATGATTCAACCCGGGAGAACGAAACTTGGACATCCAAGTTTGATTGGTGTACTGCTCATTACTTGAAGTTATCATGAAGGTCGGAAGAAAAAATATATGTTGTGATTTCAGGAGACTGTAGTTTTTTGGCAGCCTAACAATGCCTTTCATTGAATGAGTTATTCGCCAGTCTCTGCTTAAGGCTACATCTAGAGGAAACAAACTTAGAGATAGAACATAGAACTACTGTATTGTGTCAAGTTTCAAGAAGCTAGCACAAACCGTGTTTGATTTAGAGTTCTTACTGCATCTGTCAATATAGAAGAAAACGCAGTGAAACCTAAAAATTCAAACTGTTCCTGCAAAGGAATGCTTCAACCTAGGAGAACGAAACTTGAACATCCAAGTTTGATTGGTGTACTGCTCATTACTTGAAAGTATCATGAAGGTCGGAGGAAAAAATATATGTTGTGATTTCAGGAGACTGTAGTTTTTTGGCATCCTAACAATGCCTTTCAGTGAATGAGTTATTCGCCAGTCTCTGCTTAAGGCTACATCAAGAGGAAACAAACCTTAGAGATAGATCGTAGAACTACTGTATTGTGTCAAGTTTCAAGAAGGTACCACAAACCGTGTTTGATTTAGAGTTCCAACTGCATCTGTCAATATAGGAGAAAACGCAGTGAAACCTAAAAATTTAAACTGTTCCTGCAAACGAATGATTCAGCCTGGGAGAACGAAACTTGGACATCCAAGTTTGATTGGTGTACTGCTCATTACTTGAAGTTATCATGAAGGTCGGACGAAAAAATATACATTGAGATTTCAGGAGATGGTAGGTTTTTGGAAGCTTAACAATGCCTTTCATTGAAAGTGTTATTCGCCAGTCTCTGCTTAGGGTACATCAAGAAAAACAAGCCTTAGGGATAGAAAGTAGAACTACTGTATTGTGTCAAGTTTCAAGAAGCTACCACAAACCGTGTTTGATTTAGAGTTCGAACTGCATCTGTCAATATAGGAGAATACAGAGTGAAACCTAAAAATTCAAACTGTTCCTGCAAACGAATGCTTCAACCTAGGAGAAGGAAACTTGGGCATCCAAGTTTGATTGGTGTTCTGCTCATTACTTGAATGTATCATGAAGGTCGGAAGAAAAAATATATGTTGTGATTTCAGGAGACTGTAGTTTTTTGGCAGCCTACCAAGGCCTTTCTTTGAATGAGTTATTCGCCAGTCTCTGCTTAAGGCTACATCATGAGGAAACAAATCTTAGAGATAGAACGTAGAACTACTGTATTGTGTCAAGTTTCAAGATTCTAGAACAAACCGTGTTTGATTTAGAGTTCTAACTGCATCTGTCAATATAGGAGAAAACGCAGTGAAACCTAAAAATTCAAACTGTTCCTGCAAATGAATGCTTCAACCTAGGAGAATGAAACTTGGGCATCCAAGTTTGATTGGTGTTCTGCTCATTACTTGAAGTTATCATGAAGTTCGGAAGAAAAAATATATGTTGTGATTTCAGGAGACTGTAGTTTTTTGGCATCCTAACAATGCCTTTCAGTGAATGAGTTATTCGCCAGTCTCTGCTTAAGGCTACATCAAGAGGAAAAAATCCTTAGAGATAGAACGTAGAACTACTGTATTGTGTCAAGTTTCAAGAAGCTACCACAAACCGTGTTTGATTTAGAGTTCTAACTGCATCTGTCAATATAGGAGAAAACGCAGTGAAACCTAAAAATTTAAACTGTTCCTGCAAACGAATGCTTCATCCTAGGAGAACGAAACTTGGGCATCCAAGTTTGATTGGTGTACTGCTCATTACTTGAAGTTATCATGATGGTCGGATGAAAAAATATATGTTGTGATTTCAGGAGACTGTAGTTTTTTGGCAGCCTACCAACGCCTTTCATTGAATGAGTTATTCGCCAGTCTCTGCTTAAATCTACATCATGAGGAATCAAACCTTAGAGATAGAACGTAGAACTACTGTATTGTGTCAAGTTTCAAGAAGCTACCACAAACCTTGTTTAATTTAGAGTTCTAACTGCATCTGTCAATATAGGAGAAAACCGAGTGAAACCTAAAAATTCAAACTGTTCCTGCAAACGAATGCTTCAAACTAGGAGAACGAAACTTGGGCATCCAAGTTTGATTGGTGTACTGCTCATTACTTGAAGTTATTATGAAGTTCGGAAGAAAAAATGTATGTTGTGATTTCAGGAGACTGTAGATTTTTGGCAGACTAACAATGCCTTTCATTGAATGGGTTATTCGCCAGAATCTGCTTAAGGCTACCTCAAGAGGAAACAAACCTTAGAGATAGAACGTAGAACTACTGTATTGTGTCAAGTTTCAAGAAGCTAGCACAAACCGTGTTTGATTTAGAGTTCTAACTGCATCTGTCAATATAGAAGAAAACGCAGTGAAACCTAAAAATTCAAACTGTTCCTGCAAACGAATGCTTCAACCTAGGGGAACGAAAGTTGGACATCCATGTTTGATTGGTGTACTGCTCATTACTTGAAAGTATCATGAAGGTCGGAAGAAAAAATATATGTTGTGATTTCAGGAGACTGTAGTTTTTTGGCAGCCTAACAATGCCTTTCAGTGAATGAGTTATTCGCCAGTCTCTGCTTAAGGCTACATCAAGAGGAAAAAATCCTTAGAGATAGAACGTAGAACTACTTTATTGTGTCAAGTTTCAAGAAGCTAGCACAAACCGTGTTTGATTTAGAGTTCTAACTGCATCTGTCAAAATAGAAGAAAACGCAGTGAAACCTAAAAATTCAAACTGTTCCTGCAAACGAATGCTTCAACCTAGGAGAACGAAACTTGGGCATCCAAGTTTGATTGGTGTACTGCTCATTACTTGAAGTTATCATGAAGATCGGATGAAAAAATATACATTGAGATTTCAGGAGACTGTAGTTTTTTGGAAGCTTAACAATGCTTTTCATTGAAAGTGTTATTCGCCAGTCTCTGCTTAAGGCTACATCAAGAGGAAACAAACCTTAGGGATAGAACGTAGAACTACTGTATTGTGTCAAGTTTCAAGAAGCTAGCACAAACCGTGTTTGATTTAGAGTTCTAACTGCATCTGTCAATATAGAAGAAAACGCAGTGAAACCTAAAAATTCAAACTGTTCCTGCAAACGAATGCTTCAACCTAGGAGAACGAAACTTGGGCATCCAAGTTTGATTGGTGTACTGCTCATTACTTGAAGATATCATGAAGGTCGGACGAAAAAATATACATTGAGATTTCAGGAGATGGTAGTTTTTTGGAAGCTTAACAATGCCTTTCATTGAAAGTGTTATTCGCCAGTCTCTGCTTAGGGTACATCAAGATTAAACAAGCCTTAGGGATAGAACGTAGAACTACTGTATTGTGTCAAGTTTCAAGAAGCTAGCACAAACCCTGTTTGATTTAGAGTTCTAACTGCATCTGTCAATATAGAAGAAAATGCAGTGAAACCTAAAAATTCAAACTGTTCCTGCAAACGAATGCTTCAACCTAGGGGAACGAAAGTTGGACATCCAAGTTTGATTGGTGTACTGCTCATTACTTGAAAGTATCATGAAGGTCGGAAGAAAAAATATATGTTGTGATTTCAGGAGACTGTAGTTTTTTGGCAGCCTAACAATGCCTTTCATTGAATGAGTTATTCGCCAGTCTCTGCTTAAGGCTACATCAAGAGGAAACAAACCTTAGAGATAGAACGTAGAACTACTGTATTGTGTCAAGTTTCAAGAAGCTACGACAAACCGTGTTTGATTTAGAGTTCTAACTGCATCTGTCAATATAGGAGAAAATGCAGTGAAACCTAAAAATTCAAACTGTTCCTGCAAACGAATCCTTCAACCTAGGAGAACGAAACTTGGGCATCCAAGTTTGATTGGTGTACTGCTCATTACTTGAAGTTATCATGAAGATCTGATGAAAAAATATACATTGAGATTTCAGGAGATGGTAGTTTTTTGGAAGCTTAACAATGCCTTTCATTGAAAGTGTTATTCGCCAGTCTCTGCTTAAGGCTACATCAAGAGGAAATGAACCTTAGGGATAGAACGTAGAACTACTGTATTGTGTCAAGTTTCAAGAAGCTAGCACAAACCGTGTTAGATTTAGTGTTCTAACTGCATCTGTCAATATAGAAGAAAACGCAGTGAAACCTAAAAATTCAAACTGTTCCTGCAAACGAATGCTTCAACCTAGGAGAACGAAACTTGGACATCCAAGTTTGATTGGTGTACTGCTCATTACTTGAAAGTATCATGAAGGTCGGAGGAAAAAATATATGTTGTGATTTCAGGAGACTGCAGTTTTTTGGCATCCTAACAATGCCTTTCAGTGAATGAGTTATTCGCCAGTCTCTGCTTAAGGCTACATCAAGAGGAAAAAATCCTTAGAGATAGAACGTAGAACTACTGTATTGTGTCAAGTTTCAAGAAGCTAGCACAAACCGTGTTTGATTTAGAGTTCTAACTGCATCTGTCAATATAGGAGAAAACGCAGTGAAACCTAAAAATTTAAACTGTTCCTGCAAACGAATGCTTCATCCTAGGAGAACGAAACTTGGGCATCCAAGTTTGATTGGTGTACTGCTCATTACTTGAAGTTATCATGAAGGTCGGATGAAAAAATATATGTTGTGATTTCAGGAGACTGTAGTTTTTTGGCAGCCTACCAACGCCTTTCATTGAATGAGTTATTCGCCAGTCTCTGCTTAAATCTACATCATGATTAAACAAACCTTAGAGATAGAACGTAGAACTACTGTATTGTGTCAAGTTTCAAGAAGCTACCACAAACCTTGTTTAATTTAGAGTTCTAACTGCATCTGTCAATATAGGAGAAAACCGAGTGAAACCTAAAAATTCAAACTGTTCCTGCAAACGAATGCTTCAAACTAGGAGAACGAAACTTAAGCATCCAAGTTTGATTGGTGTACTGCTCATTACTTGAAGTTATTATGAAGTTCGGAAGAAAAAATGTATGTTGTGATTTCAGGAGACTGTAGTTTTTTGGCAGCCTAACAATGCCTTTCATTGAATGGGTTATTCGCCAGAATCTGCTTAAGGCTACCTCAAGAGGAAACAAACCTTAGAGATAGAACGTAGAACTACTGTATTGTGTCAAGTTTCAAGAAGCTACCACAAACCGTGTTTGATTTAGAGTTCTAACTGCATCTGTCAATATAGGAGAAAACGCAGTGAAACCTAAAAATTCAAACTGTTCCTGCAAACGAATCCTTCAACCTAGGAGAACGAAACTTGGGCATCCAAGTTTGATTGGTGTACTGCTCATTACTTGAAGTTATCATGAAGATCGGATGAAAAAATATACATTGAGATTTCAGGAGATGGTAGTTTTTTGGAAGCTTAACAATGCCTTTCATTGAAAGTGTTATTCGCCAGTCTCTGCTTAAGGCTACATCAAGAGGAAACGAACCTTAGGGATAGAACGTAGAACTACTGTATTGTGTCAAGTTTCAAGAAGCTAGCACAAACCGTGTTTGATTTAGTGTTCTAACTGCATCTGTCAATATAGAAGAAAACGCAGTGAAACCTAAAAATTCAAACTGTTCCTGCAAACGAATGCTTCAACCTAGGAGAACGAAACTTGGAACATCCAAGTTTGATTGGTGTACTGCTCATTACTTGAAAGTATCATGAAGGTCGGAGGAAAAAATATATGTTGGTGATTTCAAGAGACTGTAGTTTTTTGGCATCCTAACAATGCCTTTCAGTGAATGAGTTATTCGCCAGTCTCTGCTTAAGGCTACATCAAGAGGAAAAAATCCTTAGAGATAGAACGTAGAACTACTGTATTGTGTCAAGTTTCAAGAAGCTACCACAAACCGTGTTTGATTTAGAGTTCTAACTGCATCTGTCAATATAGGAGAAAACGCAGTGAAACCGAAAAATTTAACTGTTCCTGCAAACGAATGCTTCATCCTAGGAGAACGAAACTTGGGCATCCAAGTTTGATTGGTGTACTGCTCATTACTTGAAGTTATCATGAAGGTCGGATGAAAAAATATATGTTGTGATTTCAGGAGACTGTAGTTTTTTGGCAGCCTACCAACGCCTTTCATTGAATGAGTTATTCGCCAGTCTCTGCTTAAATCTACATCATGAGGAAACAAACCTTAGAGATAGAACGTAGAACTACTGTATTGTGTCAAGTTTCAAGAAGCTACCACAAACCTTGTTTAATTTAGAGTTCTAACTGCATCTGTCAATATAGGAGAAAACCGAGTGAAACCTAAAAATTCAAACTGTTCCTGCAAACGAATGCTTCAAACTAGGAGAACGAAACTTGGGCATCCAAGTTTGATTGGTGTACTGCTCATTACTTGAAGTTATTATGAAGTTCGGAAGAAAAAATATATGTTTTGATTTCAGGAGACTGTAGTTTTTTGGCAGCCTAACAATGCCTTTCATTGAATGGGTTATTCGCCAGAATCTGCTTAAGGCTACCTCAAGAGGAAACAAACCTTAGAGATAGAACGTAGAACTACTGTATTGTGTCAAGTTTCAAGAAGCTAGCACAAACCGTGTTTGATTTAGAGTTCTAACTGCATCTGTCAATATAGAAGAAAACGCAGTGAAACCTAAAAATTCAAAAAGTTCCTGCAAACGAATTCTTCAACCTAGGGGAACGAAAGTTGGACATCCATGTTTGATTTTTGTACTGCTCATTACTTGAAAGTATCATGAAGGTCGGAAGAAAAAATATATGTTGTGATTTCAGGAGACTGTAGTTTTGTGGCAGCCTAACAATGCCTTTCATTGAATGAGTTATTCGCCAGTCTCTGCTTAAGGCTACATCAAGAGGAAACAAACCTTAGAGATAGAACGTAGAACTACTGTATTGTGTTAAGTTTCAAGAAGCTACCACAAACCGTGTTTGATTTAGAGTTCTAACTGCATCTGTATCATAGGAGAAAACTGACAGTGTAACCTAAAAATTCAAACTGTTCCTGCAAACGAATCCTTCAACCTAGGAGAACGAAACTTGGGCATCCAAGTTGATTGGTGTACTGCTCATTACTTGAAGTAATCATGAAGATCGATGAAAAAATATACATTGAGATTTCAGGAGACTGTAGTTTTTTGAAGCTTAACAATGCTTTTCATTGAAAGTGTTATTCGCCAGTCTCTGCTTAAGGCTACATCAAGAGGAAACAAACCTTAGGGATAGAACGTAGAACTACAGTATTGTGTCAAGTTTCAAGAAGCTAGCACAAACCGTGTTTGATTTAGAGTTCTAACTGCATCTGTCATAATAGAAGAAAACGCAGTGAAACCTAAAATTCAAACTGTTCCTGCAAACGAATGCTTCAACCTAGGAGAACGAAACTTGGGCATCCAAGTTTGATTGGTGTACTGCTCATTACTTGAAGATATCATGAAGGTCGGACGAAAAAATATACATTGAGATTTCAGGAGATGGTAGTTTTTTGGAAGCTTAACAATGCCTTTCATTGAAAGTGTTATTCGCCAGTCTCTGCTTAGGGTACATCAAGATTAAACAAGCCTTAGGGATAGAACGTAGAACTACTGTATTGTGTCAAGTTTCAAGAAGCTACCACAAACGGTGTTTGATTTAGAGTTCGAACTGCATCTGTCAATATAGGAGAATACAGAGTGAAACCTAAAAATTCAAACTCTTCCTGCAAACCAATGCTTCAACCTAGGAGAAGGAAACTTGGGCATCCAAGTTTGATTGGTGTACTGCTCATTACTTGAATGTATCATGAAGGTCGGAAGAAAAAATATATGTTGTGATTTCAGGAGACTGTAGTTTTTTGGCAGCCTACCAACGCCTTTCTTTGAATGAGTTATTCGCCAGTCTCTGCTTAAGGCTACATCATGAGGAAACAAACCTTAGAGATAGAACGTAGAACTACTGTATTGTGTCAAGTTTCAAGATTCTAGAACAAACCGTGTTTGATTTAGAGTTCTAACTGCATCTGTCAATATACTAGAAAACGCAGTGAAACCTAAAAATTCAAACTCTTCCTGCAAACGAATGCTTCAACCTAGGAGAACGAAACTTGGGCATCCAAGTTTGATTGGTGTACTGCTCATTACTTGAAGTTATCATGAAGGTCGGAAGAAAAAATATATGTTGTGATATCAGGAGACTGTAGTTTTTTGGCAGCCTACCAACGCCTTTCTTTGAATGAGTTATTCGCCAGTCTCTGCTTAATGCTACATCAAGAGGAAACAAACCTTAGAGATAGAATATAGAACTACTGTATTGTGTCAAGTTTCAAGAAGCTAGCACAAACCGTGTTTGACTTAGAGTTCTAACTGCATCTGTCAATATAGCAGAAAACACAGTGAAACCTAAAAATTCAAACTGTTCCTGCAAACGAATGCTTCAACCTAGGAGAAGGAAACTTGGGCATCCAAGTTTGATTGGTGTACTGCTCATTACTTGAAAGTATCATGAAGGTCGGAAGAAAAAATATTTGTTCTGATTTCAGGAGACTGTAGTTTTTTGGCAGCCTAACAATGCCTTTCATTGAATGAGTTATTCGCCAGTCTCTGCTTAAGGCTACATCATGAGGAAACAAACCTTAGAGATAGAACGTAGAACTACTGTATTGTGTCAAGTTTCAAGAAGGTAGCACAAACCGTGTTTGATTTAGAGTTCTAACTGCATCTGTCAATATAGAAGAAAACGCAGTGAAACCTAAAAATTCAAACTGTTCCTGCAAACGAATGCTTCAACCTAGGAGAACGAAACTTGGGCACAAAAGTTTGATTGTTGTACTGCTCATTACTTGAAGTTATCATGAAGGTCGGAAGAAAAAACATATGTTGTGATTTCAGGAGACTGTTGTTTTTGGCAGCCTAACAATGCCTTTCATTGAATGAGTTATTCGCCAATCTCTGCTTAAGGCTACATCAAGAGGATACAAACCTTAGAGATAGAACGTAGAACTACTGTATTGTGTCAAGTTTCAAGAAGCTACCACAAACCGTGTTTGATTTAGAGTTCTAACTGCATCTGTCAATATAGGAGAAAACTCAGTGAAACCTAAAAATTCAAACTGTTCCTGCAAACGAATGCTTCAACCTAGGAGAACGAAACTTGGGCATCCAAGTTTGATTGGTTTACTGCTCATTACTTGAAGTTATCATGAAGGTCGGACGAAAAAATACACATTTAGATTTCAGGAGATGGTAGTTTTTTGGAAGCTTAACAATGCCTTTCATTGAAAGTGTTATTTGCCAGTCTCTGCTTAGGGTACATCAAGAGGAAACAAACCTTATTGATAGAACGTAGAACTACTGTATTGTGTCAAGTTTCAAGAGGCTAGCACAAACCGTGTTTGATTTAGAGTTCTAACTGCATCTGTCAATATAGAAGAAAACGCAGTGAAACCTAAAAATTCAAACTGTTCCTGCAAACGAATGCTTCAACCTACGTAAACGAAACTTGGACATCCAAGTTTGATTGGTGTACTGCTCATTACTTGAAATTATCATGAAGGTCGGAAGAAAAATTATATGTTGTGATTTCAGGAGACTGTAGTTTTTTGGCAACCTACCAACGCCTTTCATTGAATGAGTTATTCGCCAGTCTCTGCTTAAGGCTACATCAAGAGGAAACAAACCTTAGAGATAGAACGTAGAACTACTGTATTGTGTCAAGTTTCAAGAAGCTAGCACAAACCGTGTTTGATTTAGAGTTCTAACTGCATCTGTCAATATAGAAGAAAACGCAGTGAAACCTAAAAATTCAAACTGTTCCTGCAAACGAATGCTTCAACCTAGGAGAACGAAACTTGGGCACAAAAGTTTGATTGGTGTACTGCTCATTACATGAAGTTATCATGAAGGTCGGAAGAAAAAACATATGTTGTGATTTCAGGAGACTGTAGTTTTTTGGCAGCCTACCAACGCCTTTCTTTGAATGAGTTATTCGCCAGTCTCTGCTTAATGCTACATCAAGAGGAAACAAACCTTAGAGATAGAATATAGAACTACTGTATTGTGTCAAGTTTCAAGAAGCTAGCACAAACCGTGTTTGACTTAGAGTTCTAACTGCATCTGTCAATATAGCAGAAAACACAGTGAAACCTAAAAATTCAAACTGTTCCTGCAAACGAATGCTTCAACCTAGGAGAACGAAACTTGAACATCCAAGTTTGATTGGTGTACTGCTTATTACTTGAAAGTATCATGAAGGTCGGAAGAAAAAATATATGTTGTGTTTTCAGGAGACTGTAGTTTTTTGGCATCCTAACAATGCCTTTCAGTGAATGAGTTATTCGCCAGTCTCTGCTTAAGGCTACATCAAGAGGAAACAAACCTTAGAGATAGAACGTAGAACTACTGTATTGTGTCAAGTTTCAAGAAGCTACCACAAACCGTGTTTGATTTAGAGTTCGAACTGCATCTGTCAATATAGAAGAAAATGCAGTGAAACCTAAAAATTCAAACTGTTCCTGCAAACGAATGCTTCAACCTACGAAAACAAAACTTGGACATCCATGTTTGATTGGTGTACTGCTCATTACTTGAAATTATCATGAAGGTCGGAAGAAAAAATATATGTTGTGATTTCAGGATACTGTAGTTTTTTGGCAGCCTACCAATGCCTTTCATTGAAGGAGTTATTCGAGAGTCTCTGCTTAAGGCTACATCAAGAGGAAACAAACCTTAGAGATAGAACGTAGAACTACTGTATTGTGTCAAGTTTCAAGAAGCTACCACAAACCGTGTTTAATTTAGAGTTCTAACTGCATCTGTCAATATAGGAGAAAACGCAGTGAAACCTAAAAATTCAAACTGTTCCTGCAAACGAATGCTTCAACCTAGGAGAACGAAACTTGGGCATCCAAGTTTGATTGGTGTACTGCTCATTACTTGAAGTTATCATGAAGGTCGGAAGAAAAAACATATGTTGTGATTTCAGGAGACTGTAGTTTTTTGGCAGCCTACCAATGCCTTTCATTGAATGAGTTATTCGCCAGTCTCTGCTTAAGGCTACATCAAGAGGAAACAAACCTTAGAGATAGAAAGTAGAACTACTGTATTGTGTCAAGTTTCAAGAAGCTACCACAAACCGTGTTTGATTTAGAGTTCTAACTGCATCTGTCAATATAGGAGAAAAGGCAGTGACAACTAAAAATTCAAACTGTTCCTGCAAACGAATGCTTCAACCTAGGAGAACGAAACTTGGGCATCCAAGTTTGATTGGTGTACTGCTCATTACTTGAAGTTATCATGAAGGTCGGAAGAAAAAACATATGTTGTGATTTCAGGAGACTGTAGTTTTTTGGCAGCCTAACAATGCCTTTCATTGAATGAGTTATTCGCCAGTCTCTGCTTAAGGCTACATCATGAGGAAACAAACCTTAGAGATAAAACGTAGAACTACTGTATTGTGTCAAGTTTCAAGAAGCTAGCACAAACCCTGTTTGATTTAGAGTTCTAACTGTATCTGTCAATATAGAAGAAAACGCAGTGAAACCTAAAAATTCAAACTATTCCTGCAAAAGAATGCTTCAACCTAGGAGAACGAAACTTGGGCACAAAAGTTTGATTGGTGTACTGCTCATTACTTGAAATTATCATGAAGGTCGGAAGAAAAAACATATGGTGTGATTTCAGGAGACTGTAGTTTTTTGGCAGCCTAACAATGCCTTTCATTGAATGAGTTATTCGCCAATCTCTGCTTAAGGCTACATCAAGAGGAAACAAACCTTAGAGATAGAACGTAGAACTACTGTATTGTGTCAAGTTTCAAGAAGCTACCACAAACCGTGTTTGATTTAGAGTTTTAACTGCATCTGTCAATATAGGAGAAAACACAGTGAAACCTAAAAATTCAAACTGTTCCTGCAAACGAATGCTTCAACCTAGGAGAACGAAACTTGGGCATCCAAGTTTGATTGGTTTACTGCTCATTACTTGAAGTTATCATGAAGGTCGGACGAAAAAATATACATTCAGATTTCAGGAGATGGTAGTTTTTTGGAAGCTTAACAATGCCTTTCATTGAAAGTGTTATTCGCCAGATTCTGCTTAGGGTACATCCAGAGGAAACAAACCTTATTGATAGAACGTAGAACTACTGTATTGTGTCAAGTTTCAAGAGGCTAGCACAAACCGTGTTTGATTTAGAGTTCTAACTGCATCTGTCAATATAGAAGAAAACGCAGTGAAACCTAAAAATTCAAACTGTTCCTGCAAACGAATGCTTCAACCTACGAAAACGAAACTTGGACATCCAAGTTTGATTGGTGTACTGCTCATTACTTGAAAGTATCATGAAGGTCGGAAGAAAAAATATATGTTGTGATTTCAGGAGACTGTAGTTATTTGGCAGCCTACCAACGCCTTTCATTGAATGAGTTATTCGCCAGTCTCTGCTTAAGGCTACATCAAGAGGAAACAAACCTTACAGATAGAACGTAGAACTACTGTATTGTGTCAACTTTCAAGAAGCTACCACAAACCGTGTTTAATTTAGAGTTCTAACTGCATCTGTCAATATAGGAGAAAACACAGTGAAACCTAAAAATTCAAACTGTTCCTGCAAACGAATGCTTCAACATAGGAGAACGAAACTTGGGCACAAAAGTTTGATTGGTGTACTGCTCATTACTTGAAGTTATCATGAAGGTCGGAAGAAAAAACATATGTTGTGATTTCAGGAGACTGTAGTTTTTTGGCAGCCTAACAATGCCTTTCATTGAATGAGTTATTCGCCAATCTCTGCTTAAGGCTACATCAAGAGGAAACAAACCTTAGAGATAGAACGTAGAACTACTGTATTGTGTCAAGTTTCAAGAAGCTACCACAAACCGTGTTTGATTTAGAGTTCTAACTGCATCTGTCAATATAGGAGAAAACGCAGTGAAACCTAAAAATTCAAACTGTTCCTGCAAACGAATGCTTCAACCTAGGAGAACGAAACTTGGGCATCCAAGTTTGATTGGTTTACTGCACATTACTTGAAGTTATCATGAAGGTCGGACGAAAAAATATACATTCAGATTTCAGGAGATGGTAGTTTTTTGGAAGCTTAACAATGCCTTTCGTTGAAAGTATTATTCGCCAGTCTCCGCTTAGGGTACATCAAGAGGAAACAAACCTTATTGATAGAACGTAGAACTACTGTATTGTGTCAAGTTTCAAGAGGCTAGCACAAACCGTGTTTGATTTAGAGTTCTAACTGCATCTGTCAATATAGAAGAAAACGCAGTGAAACCTAAAAATTCAAACTGTTCCTGCAAACGAATGCTTCAACCTACGAAAACGAAACTTGGACATCCAAGTTTGATTGGTGTACTGCTCATTACTTGAAAGTATCATGAAGGTCAGAAGAAAAAATATATGTTGTGATTTCAGGAGACGGTAGTTATTTGGCAGCCTACCAACGCCTTTCATTGAATGAGTTATTCGCCAGTCTCTGATTAAGGCTACATCAAGAGGAAACAAACCTTAGAGATAGAACGTAGAACTACTGTATTGTGTCAAGTTTCAAGAAGCTACCACAAACCGTGTTTAATTTAGAGTTCTAACTGCATCTGTCAATATAGGAGAAAACGCAGTGAAACCTAAAAATTCAAACTGTTCCTGCAAACGAATGCTTCAACCTAGGAGAACGAAACTTGGGCATTCAAGTTTGATTGGTGTACTGCTCATTACTTGAAGTTATCATGAAGGTCGGAAGAAAAAACATATGTTGTGATTTCAGGAGACTGTAGTTTTTTGGCAGCCTAACAATGCCTTTCATTGAATGAGTTATTCGCCAGTCTCTGCTTAAGGCTACATCAAGAGGAAACAAACCTTAGAGATAGAAGGTAGAACTACTGTATTGTGTCAAGTTTCAAGAAGCTACCACAAACCATGTTTGATTTAGAGTTCTAACTGCATCTGTCAATATAGGAGAAAACGCAGTGAAACCTAAAAATTCAAACTGTTCCTGCAAATGAATGCTTCAACCTAGGAGAACGAAACTTGGGCATCCAAGTTTTATTGGTGTACTGCTCATTACTTGAAGTTATCATGAAGGTCGGGTGAAAAAATATACATTGAGATTTCAGGAGATGGTATTTTTTTGGAAGCTTAACAATGCCTTTCATTGAAAGTGTTATTCGCCAGTCTCTGCTTAAGGCTACATCAAGAGGAAACAAACCTTAGGAATAGAAGGTAGAACTACTTTATTGTGTCAAGTTTCAAGAAGCTACCACAAACCGTGTTTGATTTAGAGTTCGAACTGCATCTGTCAATATAGGAGAAAACGCAGTGAAACCTAAAAATTCAAACTGTTCCTGCAAACGAATGCTTCAACCTAGGAGAACCAAACTTGGGCATCCAAGTTTTATTGGTGTACTGCTCATTACTTGAAGTTATCATGAAGGTCGGATGAAAAAATATACATTGAGATTTCAGGAGATGGTATTTTTTTGGAAGCTTAACAATGCCTTTCATTGAAAGTGTTATTTGCCAGTCTCTGCTTAGGGTACATCAAGAGGAAACAAACCTTATTGATAGAACGTAGAACTACTGTATTGTGTCAAGTTTCAAGAGGCTAGCACAAACCGTGTTTGATTTAGAGTTCTAACTGCATCTGTCAATATAGAAGAAAACGCAGTGAAACCTAAAAATTCAAACTGTTCCTGCAAACGAATGCTTCAACCTACGAAAACGAAACTTGGACATCCAAGTTTGATTGGTGTACTGCTCATTACTTGAAATTATCATTAAGGTCGGAAGAAAAAATATATGTTGTGATTTCAGGAGACTGTAGTTTTTTGGCAACCTACCAACGCCTTTCATTGAATGAGTTATTCGCCAGTCTCTGCTTAAGGCTACATCAAGAGGAAACAAACCTTAGAGATAGAACGTAGAACTACTGTATTCTGTCAAGTTTCAAGAAGCTAGCACAAACCGTGTTTGATTTAGAGTTCTAACTGCATCTGTCAATATAGAAGAAACGCAGTGAAACCTAAAAATTCAAACTGTTCCTGCAAACGAATGCTTCAACCTAGGAGAACGAAACTTGGGCACAAAAGTTTGATTGGTGTACTGCTCATTACTTGAAGTTATCATGAAGGTCGGAAGAAAAAACATATGTTGTGATTTCAGGAGACTGTAGTTTTTCGGCAGCCTAACAATGCCTTTCATTGAATGAGTTATTCGCCAATCTCTGCTTAAGGCTACATCAAGAGGAAACAAACCTTAGAGATAGAACGTAGAACTACTGTATTGTGTCAAGTTTCAAGAAGATACCACAAACCGTGTTTGATTTAGAGTTCTAACTGCATCTGTCAATATAGGAGAAAACTCAGTGAAACCTAAAAATTCAAACTGTTCCTGCAAACGAATGCTTCAACCTAGGAGAACGAAACTTGGGCATCCAAGTTTGATTGGTTTACTGCTCATTACTTGAAGTTATCATGAAGGTCGGACGAAAAAATATACATTCAGATTTCAGGAGATGGTAGTTTTTTGGAAGCTTAACAATGCCTTTCATTGAAAGTGTTATTCGCCAGTCTCTGCTTAGGGTACATCAAGAGGAAACAAACCTTATTGATAGAACGTAGAACTACTGTATTGTGTCAAGTTTCAAGAGGGTAGCACAAACCGTGTTTGATTTAGAGTTCTACCTGCATCTGTCAATATAGAAGAAAATGCAGTGAAACCTAAAAATTCAAACTGTTCCTGCAAACGAATGCTTCAACCTACGAAAACGAAACTTGGACATCCAAGTTTGATTGGTGTACTGCTCATTACTTGAAATTATCATGAAGGTCGGAAGAAAAAATATATGTTGTGATTTCAGGAGACTGTAGTTTTTTGGCAGCCTACCAACGCCTTTGATTGAATGAGTTATTCGCCAGTCTCTGCTTAAGGCTACATCAAGAGGAAACAAACCTTAGAGATAGAACGTAGAACTACTGTATTGTGTCAAGTTTCAAGAAGCTACCACAAACCGTGTTTAATTTAGAGTTCTAACTGCATCTGTCAATATAGGTGAAAACGCAGTGAAACCTAAAAATTCAAACTGTTCCTGCAAACGAATGCTTCAACCTAGGAGAACGAAACTTGGGCATCCAAGTTTGATTGGTTTACTGCTCATTACTTGAAGTTATCATGAAGGTCGGACGAAAAAATATACATTCAGATTTCAGGAGATGGTAGTTTTTTGGAAGCTTAACAATGCCTTTCATTGAAAGTGTTATTCGCCAGATTCTGCTTAGGGTACATCAAGAGGAAACAAACCTTATTGATAGAACGTAGAACTACTGTATTGTGTCAAGTTTCAAGAGGCTAGCACAAACCGTGTTTGATTTAGAGTTCTAACTGCATCTGTCAATATAGAAGAAAACGCAGTGAAACCTAAAAATTCAAACTGTTCCTGCAAACGAATGCTTCAACCTACGAAAACGAAACTTGGACATCCAAGTTTGATTGGTGTACTGCTCATTACTTGAAAGTATCATGAAGGTCGGAAGAAAAAATATATGTTGTGATTTCAGGAGACTGTAGTTATTTGGCAGCCTACCAACGCCTTTCATTGAATGAGTTATTCGCCAGTCTCTGCTTAAGGCTACATCAAGAGGAAACAAACCTTAGAGATAGAACGTAGAACTACTGTATTGTGTCAAGTTTCAAGAAGCTACCACAAACCGTGTTTAATTTAGAGTTCTAACTGCATCTGTCAATATAGGAGAAAACACAGTGAAACCTAAAAATTCAAACTTTTCCTGCAAACGAATGCTTCAACCTAGGAGAACGAAACTTGGGCATTCAAGTTTGAATGGTGTACTGCTCATTACTTGAAGTTATCATGAAGGTCGGAAGAAAAAACATATGTTGTGATTTCAGGAGACTGTAGTTTTTTGGCAGCCTAACAATGCCTTTCATTGAATGAGTTATTCGCCAGTCTGCTTAAGGCTACATCATGAGGAAACAAACCTTAGAGACAGAACGTAGAACTACTGTATTTTGTCAAGTTTCAAGAAGCTAGCACAAACCGTGTTTGATTTAGAGTTCTAAATGCATCTGTCAATATAGAAGAAAACACAGTGAAACCTAAAAATTCAAACTGTTCCTGCAAATGAATGCTTCAACCTAGGAGAACGAAACTTGGGCATCCAAGTTTTATTGGTGTACTGCTCATTACTTGAAGTTATCATGAATGTCGGATGAAAAAATATACATTGAGATTTCAGGAGATGGTATTTTTTTGGAAGCTTAACAATGCCTTTCATTGAAAGTGTTATTCGCCAGTCTCTGCTTAAGGCTACATCAAGAGGAAACAAACCTTAGGAATAGAAGGTAGAACTACTTTATTGTGTCAAGTTTCAAGAAGCTACCACAAACCGTGTTTGATTTAGAGTTCGAACTGCATCTGTCAATATAGGAGAAAACGTAGTGAAACCTAAAAATTCAAACTGTTCCTGCAAACGAATGCTTCAACCTAGGAGAACCAAACTTGGGCATCCAAGTTTTATTGGTGTACTGCTCATTACTTGAAGTTATCATGAAGGTCGGATGAAAAAATATACATTGAGATTTCAGGAGATGGTATTTTTTTGGAAGCTTAACAATGCCTTTCATTGAAAGTGTTATTTGCCAGTCTCTGCTTAGGGTACATCAAGAGGAAACAAACCTTATTGATAGAACGTAGAACTACTGTATTGTGTCAAGTTTCAAGAGGCTAGCACAAACCGTGTTTGATTTAGAGTTCTAACTGCATCTGTCAATATAGAAGAAAACGCAGTGAAACCTAAAAATTCAAACTGTTCCTGCAAACGAATGCTTCAACCTACTAAAACGAAACTTGGACATCCAAGTTTGATTGGTGTACTGCTCATTACTTGAAATTATCATTAAGGTCGGAAGAAAAAATATATGTTGTGATTTCAGGAGACTGTAGTTTTTTGGCAACCTACCAACGCCTTTCATTGAATGAGTTATTCGCCAGTCTCTGCTTAAGGCTACATCAAGAGGAAACAAACCTTAGAGATAGAACGTAGAACTACTGTATTGTGTCAAGTTTCAAGAAGCTAGCACAAACCGTGTTTGATTTAGAGTTCTAACTGCATCTGTCAATATAGAAGAAAACGCAGTGAAACCTAAAAATTCAAACTGTTCCTGCAAACGAATGCTTCAACCTAGGAGAACGAAACTTGGGAACAAAAGTTTGATTGGTGTACTGCTCATTACTTGAAGTTATCATGAAGGTCGGAAGAAAAAACATATGTTGTGATTTCAGGAGACTGTAGTTTTTCGGCAGCCTAACAATGCCTTTCATTGAATGAGTTATTCGCCAATCTCTGCTTAAGGCTACATCAAGAGGAAACAAACCTTAGAGATAGAACGTAGAACTACTGTATTGTGTCAAGTTTCAAGAAGATACCACAAACCGTGTTTGATTTAGAGTTCTAACTGCATCTGTCAATATAGGAGAAAACTCAGTGAAACCTAAAAATTCAAACTGTTCCTGCAAACGAATGCTTCAACCTAGGAGAACGAAACTTGGGCATCCAAGTTTGATTGGTTTACTGCTCATTACTTGAAGTTATCATGAAGGTCGGACGAAAAAATATACATTCAGATTTCAGGAGATGGTAGTTTTTTGGAAGCTTAACAATGCCTTTCATTGAAAGTGTTATTCGCCAGATTCTGCTTAGGGTACATCAAGAGGAAACAAACCTTATTGATAGAACGTAGAACTACTGTATTGTGTCAAGTTTCAAGAGGCTAGCACAAACCGTGTTTGATTTAGAGTTCTAACTGCATCTGTCAATATAGAAGAAAACGCAGTGAAACCTAAAAATTCAAACTGTTCCTGCAAACGAATGCGTCAACCTACGAAAACGAAACTTGGACATCCAAGTTTGATTGGTGTACTGCTCATTACTTGAAAGTATCATGAAGGTCGGAAGAAAAAATATATGTTGTGATTTCAGGAGACTGTAGTTATTTGGCAGCCTACCAACGCCTTTCATTGAATGAGTTATTCGCCAGTCTCTGCTTAAGGCTACATCAAGAGGAAACAAACCTTAGAGATAGAACGTAGAACTACTGTATTGTGTCAAGTTTCAAGAAGCTACCACAAACCGTGTTTAATTTAGAGTTCTAACTGCATCTGTCAATATAGGAGAAAACACAGTGAAACCTAAAAATTCAAACTTTTCCTGCAAACGAATGCTTCAACCTAGGAGAACGAAACTTGGGCATTCAAGTTTGAATGGTGTACTGCTCATTACTTGAAGTTATCAAGAAGTTTGGAAGAAAAAACATATGTTGTGATTTCAGGAGACTGTAGTTTTTTGGCAGCCTAACAATGCCTTTCATTGAATGAGTTATTCGCCAGTCTCTGCTTAAGGCTACATCATGAGGAAACAAACCTTAGAGACAGAACGTAGAACTACTGTATTGTGTCAAGTTTCAAGAAGCTAGCACAAACCGTGTTTGATTTAGAGTTCTAAATGCATCTGTCAATATAGAAGAAAACGCAGTGAAACCTAAAAATTCAAACTGTTCCTGCAAACGAATGCTTCAACATAGGAGAACGAAACTTGGGCACAAAAGTTTGATTGGTGTACTGCTCATTACTTGAAGTTATCATGAAGGTCGGAAGAAAAAACATATGTTGTGATTTGAGGAGACTGTAGTTTTTTGACAGCCTAACAATGCCTTTCATTGAATGAGTTATTCGCCAATCTCTGCTTAAGGCTACATCAAGAGGAAACAAACCTTAGAGATAGAACGTAGAACTACTGTATTGTGTCAAGTTTCAAGAAGCTACCACAAACCGTGTTTGATTTAGAGTTCTAACTGCATCTGTGAATATAGGAGAAAACGCAGTGAAACCTAAAAATTCAAACTGTTCCTGCAAACGAATGCTTCAACCTAGGAGAACGAAACTTGGGCATCCAAGTTTGATGGGTTTACTGCACATTACTTGAAGTTATCATGAAGGTCGGACGAAAAAATATACATTCAGATTTCAGGAGATGGTATTTTTTTGGAAGCTTAACAATGCCTTTCATTGAAAGTGTTATTCGCCAGTCTCTGCTTAAGGCTACATCAAGAGGAAACAAACCTTAGGGATAGAAGGTAGAACTACTTTATTGTGTCAAGTTTCTAGAAGCTACCACAAACCGTGTTTGATTTAGAGTTCGAACTGCATCTGTCAATATAGGAGAAAACGCAGTGAAACCTAAAAATTCAAACTGTTCCTGCAAACGAATGCTTCAACCTAGGAGAACCAAATTGGGCATCCAAGTTTTATTGGTGTACTGCTCATTACTTGAAGTTATCATGAAGGTCGGATGAAAAAATATACATTGAGATTTCAGGAGATGGTATTTTTTTGGAAGCTTAACAATGCCTTTCATTGAAAGTGTTATTCGCCAGTCTCTGCTTAAGTCTACATCAAGAGGAAAAAAACCTTAGGGATAGAACGTAGAACTACTTTATTGTGTCAAGTTTCAAGAAGCTACCACAAACCGTGTTTGATTTAGAGTTCGAACTGCATCTGTCAATATAGGAGAAAACGCAGTGAAACCTAAAAATTCAAACTGTTCCTGCAAACGAATGCTTCAACCTAGGAGAATGAAACTAGGGCATCCAAGTTTGATTGGTGTACTGCTCATTACTTGAAGTTATCATGAAGGTCGGATGAAAAAATATACATTGAGATTTCAGGAGATGGTAGTTTTATGGAAGCTTAACAATGCCTTTCATTGAAAGTGTTATTCACCAGTCTCTGCTTAAGGCTACATCAAGAGCAAACAAACCTTAGGGATAGAACGTAGAACTACTTTATTGTGTCAAGTTTCAAGAAGCTACCACAAACCGTGTTTGATTTAGAGTTCGAACTATATCTGTCAATATAGGAGAAAACGCAGTGAAACCTAAAAATTCAAACTGTTCCTGGAAACGAATGCTTCAACGTAGGAGAACGAAACTTGGGCATCCAAGTTTGATTGGTGTACTGCTCATTACTTGAAGTTATCATGAAGGTCGGATGAAAAAATATACATTGAGATTTCAGGAGATGGTAGTTTTTTGGAAGCTTAACAATGCCTTTCATTGAAAGTGTTATTCGCCAGGCTCTGCTTAGGGTACATCAAGAGGAAACAAACCTTAGGGATAGAACGTAGAACTACTGTATTGTGTCAAGTTTCAAGAGGCTAGAGCGAACCGTGTTTGATTTACAGTTCTAACTGCATCTGTCAATATAGAAGAAAACACAGTGAAACCTAAAAATTCAAACTCTTCCTGCAAACGAATGCTTCAACCTAGGAGAACGAAACTTGGACATCCAAGTTTGATTGGTGTACTGCTGATTACTTGAAAGTATCATGAAGGTCGGAAGAAAAAATATATGTTGTGATTTCAGGAGACTGTAGTTTTTTGGCAGCCTACCAACGCCTTTCATTGAATGAGTTATTCGCCAGTCTCTGCTTAAGGCTACATCAAGAGGAAACAAACCTTAGGGATAGAAAGTAGAACTACTTTATTGTGTCAAGTTTCAAGAAGCTACCACAAACCGTGTTTGATTTAGAGTTCTAACTGCATCTGTCAATATAGGAGAAAACGCAGTGAAACCTAAAAATTCAAACTGTTCCTGCAAACGAATGCTTCAACATAGGAGAACGAAACTTGGGCACAAAAGTTTGATTGGTGTACTGCTCATTACTTGAAAGTATCATGAAGGTCGGAAGAAAAAACATATGTTGTGATTTCAGGAGACTGTAGTTTTTTGACAGCCTAACAATGCCTTTCAGTGAATGAGTTATTTGCCAGTCTCTGCTTAAGGCTACATCAAGAGGAAACAAACCTTAGAGATAGAACGTAGAACTACTGTATTGTGTCAAGTTTCAAGAAGCTACCACAAACCGTGTTTGATTTAGAGTTCTAACTGCATCTGTCAATATAGGAGAAAACGCACGGAAACCTAAAAATTAAAACAGTTCCTGCAAACGAATGCTTCAACCTAGGAGAACGAAACTTGGGCAGAAAAGTTTGATTGGTGTACTGCTCATTACTTGAAGTCATCATGAAGGTCGGATGAAAAAATATACATTGAGATTTCAGGAGATGGTAGTTTTTTGGAAGCTTAAAAATGCCTTTCATTGAAAGTGTTATTCCACAGTCTCTGCTTAAGGCTACATCAAGAGGAAACAAACCTTAGGGATAGAACGTAGAACTACTTTATTGTGTCAAGTTTCAAGAAGCTACCACAAACCGTGTTTGATTTAGAGTTCTAAATGCATCTGTCAATATAGGAGAAAACAGAGTGAAACCTAAAAATTCAAACTGTTCCTGCAAACGAATGCTTCAACCTAGGAGAAGGAAACTTGGGCATCCAAGTTTGATTGGTGTACTGCTCATTACTTGAAAGTATCATGAAGGTCGGAAGAAAAAATATATGTTCTGATTTCAGGAGACTGTAGTTTTTTGGCAGCCTAACAATGCCTTTCATTGAATGAGTTATTCGCCAGTCTCTGCTTAAGGCTACATCAAGAGGAAACAAACCTTAGAGATAGAACGTAGAACTACTGTATTGTGTCAAGTTTCAAGAAGCTAGCACAAACCTTGTTTGATTTAGAGTTCTAACTGCATCTGTCAATATAGAAGAAAACTCAGTGAAACCTAAAAATTCAAACTCTTCCTGCAAACGAATGCTTCAACCTAGGAGAACGAAACTTGGACATCCAAGTTTGATTGGTGTACTGCTCATTACCTGAAAGTATCATGAAGGTCGGAAGAAAAAATATATGTTGTGATTTCAGGAAACTGTAGTTTTTTGGCAGCCTACCAACGCCTTTCATTGAATGAGTTATTCGCCAGTCTCTGCTTAAGGCTACATCAAGAGGAAACAAACCTTAGAGATAGAATGTAGAACTACTGTATTGTGTCAAGTTTCAAGAAGCTACCACAAACTGTGTTTAATTTAGAGTTCTAACTGCATCTGTCAATATTGGAGAAAACGCAGTGAAACCTAAAAATTCAAACTGTTCCTGCAAACGAATGCTTCAACCTAAGAGAACGAATCTTGGACATCCAAGTTTGATTTGTGTACTGCTCATTACTTGAAAGTATCATGAGGGTCGGAAGAAAAAATATATGTTGTGATTTCAGGAGACTGTAGGTTTTTGGCAGCCTACCAAGGCCTTTCATTGAATAAGTTATTCGCCAGTCTCTGCTTAAGGCTACATCAAGAGGAAACAAACCTTAGAGATAAAACGTGGAACTACTGTATTGTGTCAAGTTTCAAGAAGCTACCACAAACCATGTTTAATTTAGAGTTCTAACTGCATCTGTCAATATAGGAGAAAACACAGTGAAACCTAAAAATTCAAACTGTTCCTGCAAACGAATGCTTCAACCTAGGTTAACGAAACTTGGGCATCCAAGTTTGATTGGTGTACTGCTCATTACTTGAAATTATCATTAAGGTCGGAAGAAAAAATATATGTTGTGATTTCAGGAGACTGTAGTTTTTTGGCAACCTACCAACGCCTTTCATTGAATGAGTTATTCGCCAGTCTCTGCTTAAGGCTACATCAAGAGGAAACAAACCTTAGAGATAGAACGTAGAACTACTGTATTGTGTCAAGTTTCAAGAAGCTAGCACAAACCGTGTTTGATTTAGAGTTCTAACTGCATCTGTCAATATAGAAGAAAACGCAGTGAAACCTAAAAATTCAAACTGTTCCTGCAAACGAATGCTTCAACCTAGGAGAACGAAACTTGGGCACAAAAGTTTGATTGGTGTACTGCTCATTACTTGAAGTTATCATGAAGGTCGGAAGAAAAAACATATGTTGTGATTTCAGGAGACTGTAGTTTTTCGGCAGCCTAACAATGCCTTTCATTGAATGAGTTATTCGCCAATCTCTGCTTAAGGCTACATCAAGAGGAAACAAACCTTAGAGATAGAACGTAGAACTACTATATTGTGTCAAGTTTCAAGAAGATACCACAAACCGTGTTTGATTTAGAGTTCTAACTGCATCTGTCAATATAGGAGAAAACTCAGTGAAACCTAAAAATTCAAACTGTTCCTGCAAACGAATGCTTCAACCTAGGAGAACGAAACTTGGGCATCCAAGTTTGATTGGTTTACTGCTCATTACTTGAAGTTATCATGAAGGTCGGACGAAAAAATATACATTCAGATTTCAGGAGATGGTAGTTTTTTGGAAGCTTAACAATGCCTTTCATTGAAAGTGTTATTCGCCAGATTCTGCTTAGGGTACATCAAGAGGAAACAAACCTTATTGATAGAACGTAGAACTACTGTATTGTGTCAAGTTTCAAGAGGCTAGCACAAACCGTGTTTGATTTAGAGTTCTAACTGCATCTGTCAATATAGAAGAAAACGCAGTGAAACCTAAAAATTCAAACTGTTCCTGCAAACGAATGCGTCAACCTACGAAAACGAAACTTGGACATCCAAGTTTGATTGGTGTACTGCTCATTACTTGAAAGTATCATGAAGGTCGGAAGAAAAAATATATGTTGTGATTTCAGGAGACTGTAGTTATTTGGCAGCCTACCAACGCCTTTCATTGAATGAGTTATTCGCCAGTCTCTGCTTAAGGCTACATCAAGAGGAAACAAACCTTAGAGATAGAACGTAGAACTACTGTATTGTGTCAAGTTTCAAGAAGCTACCACAAACCGTGTTTAATTTAGAGTTCTAACTGCATCTGTCAATATAGGAGAAAACACAGTGAAACCTAAAAATTCAAACTTTTCCTGCAAACGAATGCTTCAACCTAGGAGAACGAAACTTGGGCATTCAAGTTTGAATGGTGTACTGCTCATTACTTGAAGTTATCAAGAAGTTTGGAAGAAAAAACATATGTTGTGATTTCAGGAGACTGTAGTTTTTTGGCAGCCTAACAATGCCTTTCATTGAATGAGTTATTCGCCAGTCTCTGCTTAAGGCTACATCATGAGGAAACAAACCTTAGAGACAGAACGTAGAACTACTGTATTGTGTCAAGTTTCAAGAAGCTAGCACAAACCGTGTTTGATTTAGAGTTCTAAATGCATCTGTCAATATAGAAGAAAACGCAGTGAAACCTAAAAATTCAAACTGTTCCTGCAAACGAATGCTTCAACATAGGAGAACGAAACTTGGGCACAAAAGTTTGATTGGTGTACTGCTCATTACTTGAAGTTATCATGAAGGTCGGAAGAAAAAACATATGTTGTGATTTGAGGAGACTGTAGTTTTTTGACAGCCTAACAATGCCTTTCATTGAATGAGTTATTCGCCAATCTCTGCTTAAGGCTACATCAAGAGGAAACAAACCTTAGAGATAGAACGTAGAACTACTGTATTGTGTCAAGTTTCAAGAAGCTACCACAAACCGTGTTTGATTTAGAGTTCTAACTGCATCTGTGAATATAGGAGAAAACGCAGTGAAACCTAAAAATTCAAACTGTTCCTGCAAACGAATGCTTCAACCTAGGAGAACGAAACTTGGGCATCCAAGTTTGATGGGTTTACTGCACATTACTTGAAGTTATCATGAAGGTCGGACGAAAAAATATACATTCAGATTTCAGGAGATGGTATTTTTTTGGAAGCTTAACAATGCCTTTCATTGAAAGTGTTATTCGCCAGTCTCTGCTTAAGGCTACATCAAGAGGAAACAAACCTTAGGGATAGAAGGTAGAACTACTTTATTGTGTCAAGTTTCTAGAAGCTACCACAAACCGTGTTTGATTTAGAGTTCGAACTGCATCTGTCAATATAGGAGAAAACGCAGTGAAACCTAAAAATTCAAACTGTTCCTGCAAACGAATGCTTCAACCTAGGAGAACCAAATTGGGCATCCAAGTTTTATTGGTGTACTGCTCATTACTTGAAGTTATCATGAAGGTCGGATGAAAAAATATACATTGAGATTTCAGGAGATGGTATTTTTTTGGAAGCTTAACAATGCCTTTCATTGAAAGTGTTATTCGCCAGTCTCTGCTTAAGTCTACATCAAGAGGAAAAAAACCTTAGGGATAGAACGTAGAACTACTTTATTGTGTCAAGTTTCAAGAAGCTACCACAAACCGTGTTTGATTTAGAGTTCGAACTGCATCTGTCAATATAGGAGAAAACGCAGTGAAACCTAAAAATTCAAACTGTTCCTGCAAACGAATGCTTCAACCTAGGAGAATGAAACTAGGGCATCCAAGTTTGATTGGTGTACTGCTCATTACTTGAAGTTATCATGAAGGTCGGATGAAAAAATATACATTGAGATTTCAGGAGATGGTAGTTTTATGGAAGCTTAACAATGCCTTTCATTGAAAGTGTTATTCACCAGTCTCTGCTTAAGGCTACATCAAGAGCAAACAAACCTTAGGGATAGAACGTAGAACTACTTTATTGTGTCAAGTTTCAAGAAGCTACCACAAACCGTGTTTGATTTAGAGTTCGAACTATATCTGTCAATATAGGAGAAAACGCAGTGAAACCTAAAAATTCAAACTGTTCCTGGAAACGAATGCTTCAACGTAGGAGAACGAAACTTGGGCATCCAAGTTTGATTGGTGTACTGCTCATTACTTGAAGTTATCATGAAGGTCGGATGAAAAAATATACATTGAGATTTCAGGAGATGGTAGTTTTTTGGAAGCTTAACAATGCCTTTCATTGAAAGTGTTATTCGCCAGGCTCTGCTTAGGGTACATCAAGAGGAAACAAACCTTAGGGATAGAACGTAGAACTACTGTATTGTGTCAAGTTTCAAGAGGCTAGAGCGAACCGTGTTTGATTTACAGTTCTAACTGCATCTGTCAATATAGAAGAAAACACAGTGAAACCTAAAAATTCAAACTCTTCCTGCAAACGAATGCTTCAACCTAGGAGAACGAAACTTGGACATCCAAGTTTGATTGGTGTACTGCTGATTACTTGAAAGTATCATGAAGGTCGGAAGAAAAAATATATGTTGTGATTTCAGGAGACTGTAGTTTTTTGGCAGCCTACCAACGCCTTTCATTGAATGAGTTATTCGCCAGTCTCTGCTTAAGGCTACATCAAGAGGAAACAAACCTTAGGGATAGAAAGTAGAACTACTTTATTGTGTCAAGTTTCAAGAAGCTACCACAAACCGTGTTTGATTTAGAGTTCTAACTGCATCTGTCAATATAGGAGAAAAAGCAGTGAAACCTAAAAATTCAAACTGTTCCTGCAAACGAATGCTTCAACATAGGAGAACGAAACTTGGGCACAAAAGTTTGATTGGTGTACTGCTCATTACTTGAAAGTATCATGAAGGTCGGAAGAAAAAACATATGTTGTGATTTCAGGAGACTGTAGTTTTTTGACAGCCTAACAATGCCTTTCAGTGAATGAGTTATTCGCCAGTCTCTGCTTAAGGCTACATCAAGAGGAAACAAACCTTAGAGATAGAACGTAGAACTACTGTATTGTGTCAAGTTTCAAGAAGCTACCACAAACCGTGTTTGATTTAGAGTTCTAACTGCATCTGTCAATATAGGAGAAAACGCACGGAAACCTAAAAATTAAAACAGTTCCTGCAAACGAATGCTTCAACCTAGGAGAACGAAACTTGGGCAGAAAAGTTTGATTGGTGTACTGCTCATTACTTGAAGTCATCATGAAGGTCGGATGAAAAAATATACATTGAGATTTCAGGAGATGGTAGTTTTTTGGAAGCTTAAAAATGCCTTTCATTGAAAGTGTTATTCCACAGTCTCTGCTTAAGGCTACATCAAGAGGAAACAAACCTTAGGGATAGAACGTAGAACTACTTTATTGTGTCAAGTTTCAAGAAGCTACCACAAACCGTGTTTGATTTAGAGTTCTAAATGCATCTGTCAATATAGGAGAAAACAGAGTGAAACCTAAAAATTCAAACTGTTCCTGCAAACGAATGCTTCAACCTAGGAGAAGGAAACTTGGGCATCCAAGTTTGATTGGTGTACTGCTCATTACTTGAAAGTATCATGAAGGTCGGAAGAAAAAATATATGTTCTGATTTCAGGAGACTGTAGTTTTTTGGCAGCCTAACAATGCCTTTCATTGAATGAGTTATTCGCCAGTCTCTGCTTAAGGCTACATCAAGAGGAAACAAACCTTAGAGATAGAACGTAGAACTACTGTATTGTGTCAAGTTTCAAGAAGCTAGCACAAACCTTGTTTGATTTAGAGTTCTAACTGCATCTGTCAATATAGAAGAAAACTCAGTGAAACCTAAAAATTCAAACTCTTCCTGCAAACGAATGCTTCAACCTAGGAGAACGAAACTTGGACATCCAAGTTTGATTGGTGTACTGCTCATTACCTGAAAGTATCATGAAGGTCGGAAGAAAAAATATATGTTGTGATTTCAGGAAACTGTAGTTTTTTGGCAGCCTACCAACGCCTTTCATTGAATGAGTTATTCGCCAGTCTCTGCTTAAGGCTACATCAAGAGGAAACAAACCTTAGAGATAGAATGTAGAACTACTGTATTGTGTCAAGTTTCAAGAAGCTACCACAAACTGTGTTTAATTTAGAGTTCTAACTGCATCTGTCAATATTGGAGAAAACGCAGTGAAACCTAAAAATTCAAACTGTTCCTGCAAACGAATGCTTCAACCTAAGAGAACGAATCTTGGACATCCAAGTTTGATTTGTGTACTGCTCATTACTTGAAAGTATCATGAGGGTCGGAAGAAAAAATATATGTTGTGATTTCAGGAGACTGTAGGTTTTTGGCAGCCTACCAAGGCCTTTCATTGAATGAGTTATTCGCCAGTCTCTGCTTAAGGCTACATCAAGAGGAAACAAACCTTAGAGATAAAACGTGGAACTACTGTATTGTGTCAAGTTTCAAGAAGCTACCACAAACCATGTTTAATTTAGAGTTCTAACTGCATCTGTCAATATAGGAGAAAACACAGTGAAACCTAAAAATTCAAACTGTTCCTGCAAACGAATGCTTCAACCTAGGTTAACGAAACTTGGGCATCCAAGTTTGATTGGTGTACTGCTCATTACTTGAAGTTATCATGAAGTTCGGAAGAAAAAATATATGTTGTGATTTCAGGACACTGTAGTTTTTTGGCAGCCTAACAATGCCTTTCATTGAATGAGTTTTTCGCCAGTCTCTGCTTAAGGCTACATCAAGAGGAAACAAACCTTAGAGATAGAACGTAGAACTACTGTATTGTGTCAAGTTTCAAGAAGCTACCACAAACCGTGTTTGATTTAGAGTTCTAACTGCATCTGTCAATATAGGAGAAAACGCAGGGAAACCTAAAAATTCAAACTGTTCCTGCAAACGAATGCTTCAACCTAGGGGAACGAAACTTGGGCATCCAAGTTTGATTGGTGTACTGCTCATTACTTGAAGTTATCATGAAGGTCGGATGAAAAAATATACATTGAGATTTCAGGAGATGGTAGTTTTTTGGAAGCTTAACAATGCCTTTCATTGAAAGTGTTATTCGCCAGTCTCTGCTTAAGGCTACATCAAGAGGAAACAAACCTTAGGGATAGAACGTACAACTACCTTATTGTGTCAAGTTTCAAGAAGCTACCACAAACCCTGTTTGATTTAGAGTTCGAACTGCATCTGTCAATATAGGAGAAAACAGAGTGAAACCTAAAAATTCAAACTGTTCCTGCAAACGAATGCTTCAACCTAGGAGAAGGAAACTTAGGCATCCAAGTTTGATTGGTGTACTGCTCATTACTTAAAAGTATCATGAAGGTCGGAAGAAAAAATATATTTCTGATTTCAGGAGACTGTAGTTTTTTGAAAGCCTACCAACGCCTTTCATTGAATGAGTTATTCGCCAGTCTCTGCTTAAGGCTACATCATGAGGAAACAAACCTTAGAGATAGAATGTAGAACTACTGTATTCTTTCAAGTTTCAAGAAGCTACCACAAACCGTGTTTGATTTAGAGTTCTAACTGCATCTGTCAATATAGGAGAAAATACAGTGAAACCTAAAAATTCAAACTGTTCCTGCAAACGAATGCTTCAACCTAGGAGAACGAAACTTGGGCATCCAAGTTTGATTGGTGTACTGCTCATTACTTGAAGTTATCATGAAGGTCGGAAGAAAAAATATATGTTGTGATTTCAGGAGACTGTAGTTTTTGGCAGCCTAACAATGCCTTTCATTGAATGAGTTATTCGCCAGTCTCTGCTTAAGGCTACATCAAGAGGAATCATACCTTAGAGATAGAACGTAGAACTACTGTATTGTGTCAAGTTTCAAGAAGCTAGTACAAACCGTGTTTGATTTAGATTTCTAACTGCATCTGTCAATATAGAAGAAAACGCAGTGAAACCTAAAAATTCAAACTGTTCCTGCAAACGAATGCTTCAACCTAGGAGAACGAAACTTGGACATCCAAGTTTGATTGGTGTACTGCTCATTATTTGAAAGTATCATGAAGGTCGGAAGAAAAAATATAAGTTTGATTTCAGGAGATGGTAGTTTTTTGGAAGCTTAACAATGCCTTTCATTGAATGTGTTAATCGCCAGTCTCTGCTTAAGGCTACATCAAGAGGAAACAAACCTTAGAGCTACAACGTAGAACTACTGTATTGTGTCAAGTTTCAAGAGGCTAGCACAAACCGTGTTTGATTTAGAGTTCTAACTGCATCTGTCAATATAGAAGAAAACGCAGTGAAACCTAAAAATTCAAACTGTTCCTGCAAACGAATGCTTCAACCTAGGAGAACGAAACTTGGGCATTAAAGTTTGATTGGTGTACTGTTCATTATTAAAAGTATCATGAAGGTAGGAAGAAAAAATATATGTTCTGATTTCAGGAGACTGTAGTTTTTTGGCAGACTACCAACGCCTTTCATTGAATGAGTTATTCGCCAGTCTCTGCTTAAGGCTACATCATGAGGAAACAAACCTTAGAGATGGAAAGTAGAACTACTGTATTGTGTCAAGTTTCAAGAGGCTAGCACAAACCGTGTTTGATTTAGAGTTCTAACTGCATCTGACAATATAGGAGAAAACGCAGTGAAACCTAAAACATTAAAACTGTTCCTGCAAACGAATGCTTCAACCTAGGAGAATGAAACTTGGGCACTCAAGTTTGATTGGTGTACTGCTCATTACTTGAAGTTATCATGAGGGTCGGAAGAAAAAATATATGTTGTGCTTTCAGGAGACTGTAGTTTTTTGGCAGCCTAACAATGCCTTTCATTGAATGAGTTAATCCCCAGTCTCTGCTTAATGCTACATAAAGAGGACACAAACCTTAGAGATAGAACGTAGAACTACTGTATTGTGTCAAGTTTCAAGAAGCTATCACAAACCGTGTTTGATCTAGAGTTCTAACTGCATCTGTCAATATAGGAGAAAACGCAGTGAAACCTAAAAATTCAAACTGTTCCTGCAAACGAATGCTTCAACCTAGGAGAACGAAACTTGGGCATCCAAGTTTGATTGGTGTACTGCTCATTACTTGAAGTTATCATGAAGGTCGGATGAAAAAATATACATTGAGATTTCTGGAGATGGTAGTTTTTTGGAAGCTTAACAATGCCTTTCATTGAATGAGTTATTCGCCAGTCTCTGCTTAAGGCTACATCAAGAGGAAACAAACCTTAGAGATAGAACGTAGAACTACTGTATTGTGTCAAGTTTCAAGAAGCTAGCACATACCGTGTTTGATTTAGATTTCTAACTACATCTGTCAATATAGAAGATAACGCAGTGAAACCTAAATTTCAAACTGTTCCTGCAAACGAATGCTTCAACCTAGAAGAATGAAACTTGGACATCCAAGTTTGATTGGTGTACTGCTCATTACTTGAAAGTATCATGAAGGTCGGAAGAAAAAATATATGTAGTGATTTCAGGAGACTGTAGTTTTTTGGCAGCCTAACAATGCCTTTCATTGAATGAGTTATTCTCCAGTCACTGTTTAAGGCTACATCAAGAGGAAACAAACCTTAGAGATAGAACATAGAACTACTGTATTGTGTCAAGTTTCAAGAAGCTAGCACAAACCCTGTTTGATTTAGAGTTCTAACTGCATCTGTCAATATAGAAGTAAACGCAGTGAAACCTAAAAATTCAAACTGTTCCTGCAAACGAATGCTTCAACCTAGGAGAACGAAACTTGGACATCCAAGTTTGATAGGTGTACTGCTCATTACTTGAAAGTATCATGAAGGTCGGAAGAAAAAATATATGTTGTGATTTCAGGAGACTGTAGTTTTTTGGCAGCCTAACAATGCTTTTCATTGAATGAGTTATTCGCCAGTCTCTGCTTAAGGCTACATCAAGAGGAAACAAACCTTAGAGATAGAACGTAGAACTACTGTATTGTGTCAAGTTTCAAGAAGCTACCACAAACCGTGTTTGATGTAGAGTTCTAACTGCATCTGTCAATATAGGAGAAAACGAGTGAAACCTAAAAATTCAAACTGTTCCTGCAAACGAATGCTTCAACCTAGGAGAACGAAACTTGGCCATCCAAGTTTGATTGGTGTACTGCTCATTACTTGAAGTTATCATGAAGGTCGGATGAAAAAATATACATTGAGATTTCAGGAGATGGCTTTTTTTTGGAAGGTTAACAATGCCTTTCATTGAATGAGTTATTCGCCAGTCTCTGCTTAAGGCTACATCAAGAGGAAACAAACCTTAGAGATAGAACGTAGAACTACTTTATTGTGTCAAGTTTCAAGAAGCTAGCACAAACCGTGTTTGATTTAGATTTCTAACTGCATCTGTCAATATAGAAGAAAACGCAGTGAAACCTAAAAATTCAAACTGTTCCTGCAAACGAATGCTTCAACCTAGGAGAACGAAACTTGGGCATCCAAGTTTGATTGGTGTACTGCTCATTACTTGAAGTTATCATGAAGGTCGGATGAAAAAATATACATTGAGATTTCAGGAGATGGTAGTTTTTTGGAAGCTTAATAACGCCTTTCATTGAAAGTGTTATTCGCCAGGCTCTGCTTAGGGTACATCAAGAGGAAACAAACCTTAGAGATAGAACTTAGAACTACTGTATTGTGTCAAGTTTCAAGAAGCTACCACAAACCGTGTTTGATTTAGAGTTCTAACTGCATCTGTCAATATAGAAGAAAACGCAGTGAAACCTAAAAATTCAAACTGTTCCTGCAAACGAATGCTTCAACCTAGGAGAACGAAACTTGAACATCCAAGTTGGATTGGTGTACTGCTCATTACTTGAACGTATCATGAAGGTCGGAAGAAAAAATATATGTTGTGATTTCAGGAGACAGCAGTTTTTTGGCATCCTAACAATGCCTTTCAGTGAATGAGTTATTCGCTAGTCTCTGCTTAAGGCTACATCAAGAGGAACAAACCTTAGAGATAGAACGTAGAACTACTGTATTGTGTCAAGTTTCAAGAGGCTAGAACAAACCGTGTTTGATTTAGAGTTCTAACTGCATCTGTCAATATAGGAGAAAACGCACGGAAACCTAAAAATTAAAACTGTTCCTGCAAACGAATGCTTCAACCTAGGAGAACGAAACTTGGGCATCCAAGTTTGATTGGTGTACTGCTCATTACTTGAAGTCATCATGAAGGTCGGATGAAAAAATATACATTTAGATTTCAGGAGATGGTAGTTTTTTGGAAGCTTAACAATGCCTTTCATTGAAAGTGTTATTCGCCAGTCTCTGCTTAAGGCTACATCAAGAGGAAACAAACCTTAGGGATAGAACGTAGAACTACTTTATTGTGTCAAGTTTCAAGAGCTACCACAAACCGTGTTTGATTTAGAGTTCGAACTGCATCTGTCAATATAGGAGAAAACAGAGTGAAACCTAAAAATTCAAACTGTTCCTGCAAACGAATGCTTCAACCTAGGAGAACGAAACTTGGGCATCCAAGTTTGATTGGTGTACTGCTCATTACTCGAAAGTATCATGAAGGTCGGAAGAAAAAATATATGTTCTGATTTCAGGAGACTGTAGTTTTTTGGCAGCCTAACAATGCCTTTCATTGAATGAGTTATTCGCCAGTCTCTGCTTAAGGCTACATCAAGAGGAAACAAACCTTAGAGATACAACATAGAACTACTGTATTGTGTCAAGTTTCAAGAAGCTACCACAAAACGTGTTTGATTTAGAGTTCGAACTGCATCTGTCAATATAGGAGAAAACAGAGTGAAACCTAAAAATTAAAACTGTTCCTGCAAACGAATGCTTCAACCTAGGAGAACGAAACTTGGGCATCCAAGTTTGATTGGTGTACTGCTCATTACTTGAAAGTATCATGAAGGTCGGAAGAAAAAATATATGTTGTGATTTCAGGAGACTGTAGTTTTTTGGCAGCCTACCAACGCCTTTCATTGAATGAGTTATTCGCCAGTCTCTGCTTAAGGCTACATCATGAGGAAACAAACGTTAGAGATAGAACGTAGAACTACTGTATTGTGTCAAGTTTCAAGAAGCTACCACAAACCGTGTTTGATTTAGAGTTCTAACTGCATCTGTCAATATAGAAGAAAACGCAGTGAAACCTAAAAATTCAAACTGTTCCTGCAAACGAATGCTTCAACCTAGGAGAACGAAACTTGAACATCCAAGTTGGATTGGTGTACTGCTCATTACTTGAAAGTA
Source organism: Callospermophilus lateralis (assembly GCF_048772815.1). Lineage (NCBI taxonomy): Eukaryota > Metazoa > Chordata > Mammalia > Rodentia > Sciuridae > Callospermophilus > Callospermophilus lateralis. The sequence continues at coordinate 39,041 of NW_027514161.1, read as the reverse complement.
TCATGAAGGTCGGAAGAAAAAATATATGTTGTGATTTCAGGAGACAGCAGTTTTTTGGCATTCTAACAATGCCTTTCAGTGAATGAGTAATTCGCCAGTCTCTGCTTAAGGCTACATCAAGAGGAAACAAACCTTAGAGATAGAACGTGGAACTACTGTATTGTGTCAAGTTTCTAGAAGCTACCACAAACCGTGTTTAATTTAGAGTTCTAACTGCATCTGTCAATATAGGAGAAAACACAGTGAAACCTAAAAATTCAAACTGTTCCTGCAAACGAATGCTTCAACCTAGGTTAACGAAACTTGGGCATCCAAGTTTGATTGGTGTACTGCTCATTACTTGAAAGTATCATGAAGGTCGGAAGAAAAAATATATGTTCTGATTTCAGGAGACTGTAGTTTTTTGGCAGCCTAACAATGCCTTTCATTGAATGAGTTATTCGCCAGTCTCTGCTTAAGGCTACATCAAGAGGAAACAAACCTTAGAGATACAACATAGAACTACTGTATTGTGTCAAGTTTCAAGAAGCTACCACAAAACGTGTTTGATTTAGAGTTCGAACTGCATCTGTCAATATAGGAGAAAACAGAGTGAAACCTAAAAATTAAAACTGTTCCTGCAAACGAATGCTTCAACCTAGGAGAACGAAATTTGGGCATCCAAGTTTGATTGGTGTACTGCTCATTACTTGAAAGTATCATGAAGGTCGGAAGAAAAAATATATGTTGTGATTTTAGGAGACTGTAGTTTTTTGGCAGCCTACCAACGCCTTTCATTGAATGAGTTATTCGCCAGTCTCTGCTTAAGGCTACATCATGAGGAAACAAACGTTAGAGATAGAACGTAGAACTACTGTATTGTGTCAAGTTTCAAGAAGCTACCACAAACCGTGTTTGATTTAGAGTTCTAACTGCATCTGTCAATATAGAAGAAAACGCAGTGAAACCTAAAAATTCAAACTGTTCCTGCAAACGAATGCTTCAACCTAGGAGAACGAAACTTGAACATCCAAGTTGGATTGGTGTACTGCTCATTACTTGAAAGTATCATGAAGGTCGGAAGAAAAAATATATGTTGTGATTTCAGGAGACAGCAGTTTTTTGGCATTCTAACAATGCCTTTCAGTGAATGAGTAATTCGCCAGTCTCTGCTTAAGGCTACATCAAGAGGAAACAAACCTTAGAGATAGAACGTGGAACTACTGTATTGTGTCAAGTTTCAAGAAGCTACCACAAACCGTGTTTAATTTAGAGTTCTAACTGCATCTGTCAATATAGGAGAAAACACAGTGAAACCTAAAAATTCAAACTGTTCCTGCAAACGAATGCTTCAACCTAGGTTAACGAAACTTGGGCATCCAAGTTTGATTGGTGTACTGCTCATTACTTGAAGTTATCATGAAGTTCGGAAGAAAAAAATATATGTTGTGATTTCAGGAGACTGTAGTTTTTTGGCAGCCTAACAATGCCTTTCATTGAATGAGTTTTTCGCCAGTCTCTGCTTAAGGCTACATCAAGAGGAAACAAACCTTAGAGATAGAACGTAGAACTACTGTATTGTGTCAAGTTTCAAGAAGCTACCACAAACCGTGTTTGATTTAGAGTTCTAACTGCATCTGTCAATATAGGAGAAAACGCAGGGAAACCTAAAAATTCAAACTGTTCCTGCAAACGAATGCTTCAACCTAGGAGAACGAAACTTGGGCATCCAAGTTTGATTGGTGTACTGCTCATTACTTGAAGTTATCATGAAGGTCGGATGAAAAAATATACATTGAGATTTCAGGAGATTGTAGTTTTTTGGAAGCTTAACAATGCCTTTCATTGAAAGTGTTATTCGCCAGTCTCTGCTTAAGGCTACATCAAGAGGAAACAAACCTTAGGGATAGAACGTACAACTACTTTATTGTGTCAAGTTTCAAGAAGCTACCACAAACCCTGTTTGATTTAGAGTTCGAACTGCATCTGTCAATATAGGAGAAAACAGATTGAAACCTAAAAATTCAAACTGTTCCTGCAAACGAATGCTTCAACCTAGGAGAACGAAACTTGGGCATCCAAGTTTGATTGGTGTACTGCTCATTACTTGAAAGTATCATGAAGTTCGGAAGAAAAAATATATGTTGTGATTTCAGGAGACTGTAGTTTTTTGGCAGCCTACCAACGCCTTTCATTGAATGAGTTATTCGCCAGTCTCTGCTTAAGGCTACATCAAGAGGAAACAAACCTTAGAGATAGAACGTAGAACTACTGTATTGTGTCAAGTTTCAAGAAGCTACCACAAACCGTGTTAAATTTAGATTTCAAACTGCATCTGTCAATATAGGAGAAAACGCAGTGAAACCTAAAAATTCAAACTGTTCCTGCAAACGAATGCTTCATCCTAGGAGAACGAAACTTGGGCATCCAAGTTTGATTGGTGTACTGCTCATTACTTGAAGTTATCATGAATGTCGGAAGAAAAAATATGTGTTGTGATTTCAGGAGACTGTAGTTTTTTGGCAGCCTAACAATGCCTTTCATTGAATGAGTTATTCGCCAGTCTCTGCTTAAGGCTACATCAAGAGGAAACAAACCTTAGGGATAGAACGTAGAACTACTGTATTGTGTCAAGTTTCAAGAAACTAGCACAAACCGTGTTTGATTTAGAGTTCTAACTGCATCTGTCAATATAGAAGAAAACGCAGTGACACCTAAAAATTCAAACTGTTCCTGCAAACGAATGCTTCAACCTAGGAGAACGAAACTTGGACATCCAAGTTTGATTGGTGTACTGCTCATTACTTGAAAGTATCATGAAGTTCGGAAAAAAAAATATATGTTGTGATTTCAGGAGATGGTAGTTTTTTGGAAGCTTAACAATGCCTTTCCTTGAATGTGTTATTCGCCAGTCTCTGCTTAAGGCTACATTAAGAGGAAACAAACCTTAGAGTTAGAACGTAGAACTACTGTATTGTGTCAAGTTTCAAGAGGCTAGCACAAACCGTGTTTGATTTAGAGTTCTAACTGCATCTGTCAATATAGACGAAAAAGCAGTGAAACCTAAAAATTCAAACTGTTCCTGCAAACGAATGCTTCAACCTAGGAGAACGAAACTTCCACATCCAATTTTGATTTGTGTACTGCTCATTACTTGAAAGTATCATGAGGGTTGTAAGAAAAAATATATGTTGTGATTTCAGGAGACTGTAGTTTTTTGGCAGCCTAGCAACGCCTTTCGTTGAATGAGTTATTCGCCAGTCTCTGCTTAAGGCTACATCAAGAGGAAACAAACCTTAGAGATAGAACGTGGAACTACTGTATTGTGTCAAGTTTCAAGAAGCTACCACAAACCATGTTTAATTTAGAGTTCTAACTGCATCTGTCAATATAGGAGAAAACGCACGGAAACCTAAAAATTAAAACTGTTCCTGCAAACGAATGCTTCAACCTAGGAGAACGAAACTTGGTCATCCAAGTTTGATTGGTGTACTGCTCATTACTTGAAGTTATCATGAAGGTCGGATGAAAAAATATACATTGAGATTTCAGGAGATGGTAGTTTTTTGGAAGCTTAACAATGCCTTTCATTGAAAGTGTTATTCGCCAGTCTCTGCTTAAGGCTACATCAAGAGGAAACAAACCTTAGGGATAGAACGTAGAACTACTTTATTGTGTCAAGTTCCAAGAAGCTACCACAAACCGTGTTTGATTTGGAGTTCGAACTGCATCTGTCAATATAGGAGAAAACAGAGTGAAACCTAAAAATTCAAACTGTTCCTGCAAATGAATGCTTCAACCTAGGAGAACGAAACTTGGGCATACAAGTTTGATTGGAGTACTGCTCATTACTTGAAGTTATCATGAAGTTCGGAAGAAAAAATATATGTTGTGATTTCAGGAGACTGTAGTTTTTTGGCAGCCTAACAATGCCTTTCATTGAATGAGTTTTTTTGCCAGTCTCTGCTTAAGGCTACATCAAGAGGAAACAAACCTTAGAGATAGAACGTAGAACTACTGTATTGTGTCAAGTTTCAAGAAGCTACCACAAACCGTGTTTGATTTAGAGTTCTAACTGCATCTGTCAATATAGAAGAAAACGCAGTGAAACATAAAAATTCAAACTGTTCCTGCAAACGAATGCTTCAACCTAGGAGAACGAAACTTGAACATAAAAGTTGGATTGGTGTACTGCTCATTACTTGAAAGTATCATGAAGGTCGGAAGAAAAAATATATGTTGTGATTTCAGGAAACAGCAGTTTTTTGGCATCCTAACAATGCCTTTCAGTGAATGAGTTATTCGCCAGTCTCTGCTTAAGGCTACATCAAGAGGAAACAAACCTTAGAGATAGAACGTAGAACTACTGTATTGTGTCAAGTTTCAAGAGGCTAGAACAAACCGTGTTTGATTTAGAGTTCTAACTGCATCTGTCAATATAGGAGAAAACGCACGGAAACCTAAAGATTAAAACTGTTCCTGCAAACGAATGCTTCAACCTAGGAGAACGAAACTTGGGCAGAAAAGTTTGATTGGTGTACTGCTCATTACTTGAAGTCATCATGAAGGTCGGATGAAAAAATATACATTGAGATTTCAGGAGATGGTAGTTTTTTGGAAGCTTAAAAATGCCTTTCATTGAAAGTGTTATTCCACAGTCTCTGCTTAAGGCTACATCAAGAGGAAACAAACCTTAGGGATAGAACATAGAACTACTTTATTGTGTCAAGTTTCAAGAAGCTACCACAAACCGTGTTTGATTTAGAGTTCTAAATGCATCTGTCAATATAGGAGAAAACAGAGTGAAACCTAAAAATTCAAACTGTTCCTGCAAACGAATGCTTCAACCTAGGAGAACGAAACTTGGGCATCCAAGTTTGATTGGTGTACTGCTCATTACTTGAAAGTATCATGAATGTCGGAAGAAAAAATATATGTTCTGATTTCAGGAGACTGTAGTTTTTTGGCAGCCTAACAATGCCTTTCATTGAATGAGTTATTCGCCAGTCTCTGCTTAAGGCTACATCAAGAGGAAGCAAACCTTAGAGATAGAACGTAGAACTACTGTATTGTGTCAAGTTTCAAGAAGCTAGCACAAACCGTGTTTGATTTAGAGTTCTAACTGCATCTGTCAATATAGAAGAAAACTCAGTGAAACCTAAAAATTTAAACTCTTCCTGCAAACGAATGCTTCAACCTAGGAGAACGAAACTTGGACATCCAAGTTTGATTGGTGTACTGCTCATTACCTGAAAGTATCATGAAGGTCGGAAGAAAAAATATATGTTGTGATTTCAGGAGACTGTAGTTTTTTGGCAGCCTACCAACGCCTTTCATTGAATGAGTTATTCGCCAGTCTCTGCTTAAGGCTACATCAAGAGGAAACAAACCTTAGAGATAGAACGTAGAACTACTGTATTGTGTCAAGTTTCAAGAAGCTACCACAAACCGTGTTTAATTTAGAGTTCTAACTGCATCTGTCAATATTGGAGAAAACGCAGTGAAACCTAAAAATTCAAACTGTTCCTGCAAACGAATGCTTCAACCTAAGAGAACGAATCTTGGACATCCAAGTTTGATTTGTGTACTGCTCATTACTTGAAAGTATCATGAGGGTCGGAAGAAAAAATATATGTTGTGATTTCAGGAGACTGTAGGTTTTTGGCAGCCTACCAAGGCCTTTCATTGAATGAGTTATTCGCCAGTCTCTGCTTAAGGCTACATCAAGAGGAAACAAACCTTAGAGATAAAACGTGGAACTACTGTATTGTGTCAAGTTTCAAGAAGCTACCACAAACCATGTTTAATTTAGAGTTCTAACTGCATCTGTCAATATAGGAGAAAACACAGTGAAACCTAAAAATTCAAACTGTTCCTGCAAACGAATGCTTCAACCTAGGTTAACGAAACTTGGGCATCCAAGTTTGATTGGTGTACTGCTCATTACTTGAAGTTATCATGAAGTTCGGAAGAAAAAATATATGTTGTGATTTCAGGAGACTGTAGTTTTTTGGCAGCCTAACAATGCCTTTCATTGAATGAGTTTTTCGCCAGTCTCTGCTTAAGGCTACATCAAGAGGAAACAAACCTTAGAGATAGAACGTAGAACTACTGTATTGTGTCAAGTTTCAAGAAGCTACCACAAACCGTGTTTGATTTAGAGTTCTAACTGCATCTGTCAATATAGGAGAAAACGCAGGGAAACCTAAAAATTCAAACTGTTCCTGCAAACGAATGCTTCAACCTAGGAGAACGAAACTTGGGCATCCATGTTTGATTGGTGTACTGCTCATTACTTGAAGTTATCATGAAGGTCGGATGAAAAAATATACATTGAGATTTCAGGAGATGGTAGTTTTTTGGAAGCTTAACAATGCCTTTCATTGAAAGTGTTATTCGCCAGTCTCTGCTTAAGGCTACATCAAGAGGAAATAAACCTTAGGGATAGAACGTACAACTACTTTATTGTGTCAAGTTTCAAGAAGCTACCACAAACCGTGTTTGATTTAGAGTTCGAACTGCATCTGTCAATATAGGAGAAAACAGAGTGAAACCTAAAAATTCAAACTGTTCCTGCAAACGAATGCTTCAACCTAGGAGAAGGAAACTTAGGCATCCAAGTTTGATTGGTGTACTGCTCATTACTTAAAAGTATCATGAAGGTCGGAAGAAAAAATATATGTTCTGATTTCAGGAGACTGTAGTTTTTTGACAGCCTACCAACGCCTTTCATTGAATGAGTTATTCGCCAGTCTCTGCTTAAGGCTACATCATGAGGAAACAAACCTTAGAGATAGAATGTAGAACTACTGTATTCTTTCAAGTTTCAAGAAGCTACCAAAAACCGTGTTTGATTTAGAGTTCTAACTGCATCTGTCAATATAGGAGAAAATACAGTGAAACCTAAAAATTCAAACTGTTCCTGCAAACGAATGCTTCAACCTAGGAGAACGAAACTTGGGCATCCAAGTTTGATTGGTGTACTGCTCATTACTTGAAGTTATCATGAAGGTCGGAAGAAAAAATATATGTTGTGATTTCAGGAGACTGTAGTTTTTGGCAGCCTAACAATGCCTTTCATTGAATGAGTTATTCGCCAGTCTCTGCTTAAGGCTACATCAAGAGGAATCATACCTTAGAGATAGAACGTAGAACTCCTGTATTGTGTCAAGTTTCAAGAAGCTAGTACAAACCGTGTTTGATTTAGATTTCTAACTGCATCTGTCAATATAGAAGAAAACGCAGTGAAACCTAAAAATTCAAACTGTTCCTGCAAACGAATGCTTCAACCTAGGAGAACGAAACTTGGACATCCAAGTTTGATTGGTGTACTGCTCATTATTTGAAAGTATCATGAAGGTCGGAAGAAAAAATATAAGTTTGATTTCAGGAGATGGTAGTTTTTTGGAAGCTTAACAATGCCTTTCATTGAATGTGTTAATCGCCAGTCTCTGCTTAAGGCTACATCAAGAGGAAACAAACCTTAGAGCTACAACGTAGAACTACTGTATTGTGTCAAGTTTCAAGAGGCTAGCACAAACCGTGTTTGATTTAGAGTTCTAACTGCATCTGTCAATATAGAAGAAAACGCAGTGAAACCTAAATATTCAAACTGTTCCTGCAAACGAATGCTTCAACCTAGGAGAACGAAACTTGGGCATTAAAGTTTGATTGGTGTACTGCTCATTATTAAAAGTATCATGAAGGTAGGAAGAAAAAATATATGTTCTGATTTCAGGAGACTGTAGTTTTTTGGCAGACTACCAACGCCTTTCATTGAATGAGTTATTCGCCAGTCTCTGCTTAAGGCTACATCATGAGGAAACAAACTTAGAGATAGAAAGTAGAACTACTGTATTGTGTCAAGTTTCAAGAGGCTAGCACAAACCGTGTTTGATTTAGAGTTCTAACTGCATCTGACAATATAGGAGAAAACGCAGTGAAACCTAAAACATTAAAACTGTTCCTGCAAACGAATGCTTCAACCTAGGAGAACGAAACTTGGGCATCCAAGTTTGATTGGTGTACTGCTCATTACTTGAAGTTATCATGAGGGTCGGAAGAAAAAATATATGTTGTGCTTTCAGGAGACTGTAGTTTTTTGGCAGCCTAACAATGCCTTTCATTGAATGAGTTATTCCCCAGTCTCTGCTTAATGCTACATAAAGAGGACACAAACCTTAGAGATAGAACGTAGAACTACTGTATTGTGTCAAGTTTCAAGAAGCTATCACAAACCGTGTTTGATGTAGAGTTCTAACTGCATCTGTCAATATAGGAGAAAACTCAGTGAAACCTAAAAATTCAAACTGTTCCTGCAAACGAATGCTTCAACCTAGGAGAACGAAACTTGGGCATCCAAGTTTGATTGGTGTACTGCTCATTACTTGAAGTTATCATGAAGGTCGGATGAAAAAATATACATTGAGATTTCTGGAGATGGTAGTTTTTTGGAATCTTAACAATGCCTTTCATTGAATGAGTTATTCGCCAGTCTCTGCTTAAGGCTACATCAAGAGGAAACAAACCTTAGAGATAGAACGTAGAACTACTGTATTGTGTCAAGTTTCAAGAAGCTAGCACATACCGTGTTTGATTTAGATTTCTAACTACATCTGTCAATATAGAAGATAACGCAGTGAAACCTAAATTTCAAACTGTTCCTGCAAACGAATGCTTCAACCTAGAAGAATGAAACTTGGACATCCAAGTTTGATTGGTGTACTGCTCATTACTTGAAAGTATCATGAAGGTCGGAAGAAAAAATGTATGTAGTGATTTCAGGAGACTGTAGTTTTTTGGCAGCCTAACAATGCCTTTCATTGAATGAGTTATTCTCCAGTCACTGTTTAAGGCTACATCAAGAGGAAACAAACCTTAGAGATAGAACGTAGAACTACTGTATTGTGTCAAGTTTCAAGAAGCTAGCACAAACCCTGTTTGATTTAGAGTTCTAACTGCATCTGTCAATATAGAAGTAAACGCAGTGAAACCTAAAAATTCAAACTGTTCCTGCAAACGAATGCTTCAACCTAGGAGAACGAAACTTGGACATCCAAGTTTGATAGGTGTACTGCTCATTACTTGAAAGTATCATGAAGGTCGGAAGAAAAAATATATGTTGTGATTTCAGGAGACTGTAGGTTTTTGGCAGCCTACCAAGGCCTATCATTGAATGAGTTATTCGCCAGTCTCTGCTTAAGGCTACATCAAGAGGAAACAAACCTTAGAGATAAAACGTGGAACTACTGTATTGTGTCAAGTTTCAAGAAGCTACCACAAACCGTGTTTAATTTAGAGTTCTAACTGCATCTGTCAATATAGGAGAAAACACAGTGAAACCTAAAAATTCAAACTGTTCCTGCAAACGAATGCTTCAACCTAGGTTAACGAAACTTGGGCATCCAAGTTTGATTGGTGTACTGCTCATTACTTGAAGTTATCATGAAGTTCGGAAGAAAAAATATATGTTGTGATTTCAGGAGACTGTAGTTTTTTGGCAGCCTAACAATGCCTTTCATTGAATGAGTTTTTCGCCAGTCTCTGCTTAAGGCTACATCAAGAGGAAACAAACCTTAGAGATAGAACGTAGAACTACTGTATTGTGTCAAGTTTCAAGAAGCTACCACAAACCGTGTTTGATTTAGAGTTCTAACTGCATCTGTCAATATAGGAGAAAACGCAGGGAAACCTAAAAATTCAAACTGTTCCTGCAAACGAATCCTTCAACCTAGGAGAACGAAACTTGGGCATCCAAGTTTGATTGGTGTACTGCTCATTACTTGAAGTTATCATGAAGGTCGGATGAAAAAATATACATTGAGATTTCAGGAGATGGTAGTTTTTTGGAAGCTTAAACATTGCCTTTCATTGAAAGTGTTATTCGCCAGTCTCTGCTTAAGGCTACATCAAGAGGAAACAAACCTTAGGGATAGAACGTACAACTACTTTATTGTGTCAAGTTTAAAGAAGCTACCACAAACCGTGTTTGATTTAGAGTTCGAACTGCATCTGTCAATATAGGAGAAAACAGAGTGAAACCTAAAAATTCAAACTGTTCCTGCAAACGAATGCTTCAACCTAGGAGAAGGAAACTTAGGCATCCAAGTTTGATTGGTGTACTGCTCATTACTTAAAAGTATCATGAAGGTCGGAAGAAAAAATATATGTTCTGATTTCAGGAGACTGTAGTTTTTTGACAGCCTACCAACGCCTTTCATTGAATGAGTTATTCGCCAGTCTCTGCTTAAGGCTACATCATGAGGAAACAAACCTTAGAGATAGAATGTAGAACTACTGTATTCTTTCAAGTTTCAAGAAGCTACCACAAACCGTGTTTGATTTAGAGTTCTAACTGCATCTGTCAATATAGGAGAAAACACAGTGAAACCTAAAAATTCAAACTGTTCCTGCAAACGAATGCTTCAACCTAGGAGAACGAAACTTGGACATCCAAGTTTGATTGGTGTACTGGTCATTACTTGAAAGTATCATGAAGGTCGGAAGAAAAAATATATGTTGTGATTTCAGGAGAATGTAGTTTTTTGGCAGCCTACCAACACCTTTCATTGAATGAGTTATTCGCCAGTCTCTGCTTAAGGCTACATCAAGAGGAAACAAACCTTAGAGATAGAACGTAGAACTACTGTATTGTGTCAAGTTACAAGAAGCTACCACAAACCGTGTTTAATTTAGTGTTCTAACTGCATCTGTCAATATAGGAGAAAATGCAGTGAAACCTAAAAATTCAAACTGTTCCTGCAAACGAATGCTTCAACCCAGGAGAAGGAAACTTGGGCATCCAAGTTTGATTGGTGTACTGCTCATTACTTGAAGTTATCATGAAGGTCGGAAGAAAAAATATACGTTGTGATTTCAGGAGACTGTAGTTTTTTGGCAGCCTAACAATGCCTTTCATTGAATGAGTTATTCGCCAGTCTCTGCTTAAGGCTACATCAAGAGGAAACAAACCTTAAAGATACAACGTAGAACTACTGTATTGTGTCAAGTTTCAAAAAGCTAGTACAAACCGTGTTTGATTTAGATTTCTAACTGCATCTGTCAATATAGAAGAAAAGGCAGTGAAACCTAAAAATTCAAACTCTTCCTGCAAACGAATGCTTCAACCTAGGAGAACGAAACTTGGACATCCAAGTTTGATTGGTGTACTGTTCATTACTTGAAGTTACCATGAAGTTTGGACGAAAAAATATACATTGAAATTTCAGGCGATGGTAGTTTTTTGGAAGCTTAACAATGCCTTTCATTGAAAGTGTTATTCGCCAGTCTCTGCTTAGGGTACATCAAGAGGAAACAAACTTTAGGGATAGAATGTAGAACTACTTTATTGTGTCAAGTTTCAAGAAGCTACCACAAACCGTGTTTGATTTAGAGTTCGAACTGCATCTGTCAATATAGGAGAAAACAGATTGAAACCTAAAAATTCAAACTGTTCCTGCAAACGAATGCTTCAACCTAGGAGAACGAAACTTGGGCATTAAAGTTTGATTGGTGTACTGCTCATTATTAATAGTATCATGAAGGTAGGAAGAAAAAATATATGTTCTGATTTCAGGAGACTGTAGTTTTTTGGCAGACTACCAACGCCTTTCATTGAATGAGTTATTTGCCAGTCTCTGCTTAAGGCTACATCATGAGGAAACACACCTTAGAGATAGAAAGTAGAACTACTGTATTGTGTCAAGTTTCAAGAGGCTAGCACAAACCGTGTTTGATTTAGAGTTCTAACTGCATCTGTCAATATAGGAGAAAACGCAGTGAAACCTAAAACATTAAAACTGTTCCTGCAAACGAATGCTTCAACCTAGGAGAACGAAACTTGGGCATCCAAGTTTGATTGGTGTACTGCTCATTACTTGAAGTTATCATGAGGGTCGGAAGAAAAAATATATGTTGTGCTTTCAGGAGACTGTAGTTTTTTGGCAGCCTAACATTGCCTTTCATTGAATGAGTTATTCCCCAGTCTCTGCTTAATGCTACATAAAGAGGACACAAACCTTAGTGATAGAACGTAGAACTACTGTATTGTGTCAAGTTTCAAGAAGCTATCACAAACCGTGTTTGATGTAGAGTTCTAACTGCATCTGTCAATATAGGAGAAAACGCAGTGAAACCTAAAAATTCAAACTGTTCCTGCAAACGAATGCTTCAACCTAGGAGAACGAAACTTGGGCATCCAAGTTTGATTGGTGTACTGCTCATTACTTGAAGTTATCATGAAGGTCGGATGAAAAAATATACATTGAGATTTCGGGAGATGGTAGTTTTTTGGAAGCTTAACAATGCCTTTCATTGAATGAGTTATTCGCCAGTCTCTGCTTAAGGCTACATCAAGAGGACACAAACCTTAGAGATAGAACGTAGAACTACTGTATTGTTAAAAGTTTCAAGAAGCTAGCACAAACCGTGTTTGATTTAGATTTCTAACTACATCTGTCAATATAGAAGAAAACGCAGTGAAACCTAAATTTCAAACTGTTCCTGCAAACGAATGCTTCAACCTAGAAGAATGAAACTTGGACATCCAAGTTTGATTGGTGTACTGCTCATTACTTGAAAGTATCATGAAGGTCGGAAGAAAAAATATATGTTGTGATTTCAGGAGACTGTAGTTTTTTGGCATCCTAACAATGCCTTTCATTGAATGAGTTATTCTCCAGTCACTGTTTAAGGCTACATCAAGAGGAAACAAACCTTAGAGATAGAACGTAGAACTACTGTATTGTGTCAAGTTTCAAGAAGCTAGCACAAACCGTGTTTGATTTAGAGTTCTAACTGCATCTGTCAATATAGAAGTAAACGCAGTGAAACCTAAAAATTCAAACTGTTCCTGCAAACGAATGCTTCAACCTAGAAGAACGAATCTTGGACATCCAAGTTTGATAGGTGTACTGCTCATTACTTGAAAGTATCATGAAGGTCGGAAGAAAAAATATATGTTGTGATTTCAGGAGACTGTAGTTTTTTGGCAGCCTAACAATGCCTTTCATTGAATGAGTTATTCGCCAGTCTCTGCTTAAGGCTACATCAAGAGGAAACAAACCTTAGAGATAGAACGTAGAACTACTGTATTGTGTCAAGTTTCAAGAAGCTACCACAAACCGTGTTTGATCTAGAGTTCTAACTGCATCTGTCAATATAGGAGAAAACGCAGTGAAACCTAAAAATTCAAACTGTTCCTGCAAACGAATGCTTCAACCTAGGAGAACGAAACTTGGCCATCCAAGTTTGATTGGTGTACTGCTCATTACTTGAAGTTATCATGAAGGTCGGATGAAAAAATATACATTGAGATTTCAGGAGATGGCAGTTTTTTGGAAGCTTAACAATGCCTTTCATTGAATGAGTTATTCGCCAGTCTCTGCTTAAGGCTACATCAAGAGGACACAAACCTTAGAGATAGAACGTAGAACTAATGTATTGTGTCAAGTTTCAAGAAGCTAGCACAAACCGTGTTTGATTTAGATTTCTAACTGCATCTGTCAATATAGAAGAAAACGCAGTGAAACCTAAAAATTCAAACTGTTCCTGCAAACGAATGCTTCAACCTAGGAGAACGAAACTTGGGCATCCAAGTTTGATTGGTGTACTGCTCATTACTTGAAGTTATCATGAAGTTCGGAAGAAAAAATATATGTTGTGATTTCAGGAGACTGTAGTTTTTGGCAGCCTAACAATGCCTTTCATTGAATGAGTTATTCGCCAGTCTCTGCTTAATGCTACATCAAGAGGACACAAAACTTAGAGATAGAATGTAGAACTACTGTATTGTTTCAAGAAGCTAGCACTAACCGTGTTTGATTTAGAGTTCTAAATGCATCTGTCAATATAGAAGAAAACGCAGTGAAACCTAAAAATTCAAACTGTTCCTGCAAACGAATGCTTCAACCTAGGAGAACGAAACTTGGACATCCAAGTTTGATTGGTGTACTGCTCATTACTTGAAAGTATCATGAAGGTCGGAAAAAAAAATATATGTTGTGATTTCAGGAGACTGTAGTTTTTTGGCAGCCTAACAATGCCTTTCATTGAATGAGTTATTCGACAGTCTCTGCTTAAGGCTACATCAAGAGGAAAGAAACCTTAGGGATAGAACGTAGAACTACTTTGTTGTGTCAAGTTTCAAGAAGCTACCAAAAACCGTGTTTGATTTAGAGTTCGAACTGCATCTGTCAATATAGGAGAAAACAGATTGAAACCTAAAAATTCAAACTGTTCCTGCAAACGAATGCTTCCACCTAGGAGAACGAAACTTGGGCATCCAAGTTTGATTGGTGTACTGCTCATTACTTGAAAGTATCATGAAGGTCGGAAGAAAAAATATATGTTCTGATTTCAGGAGACTGTAGTTTTTTGGCAGCCTAACAATGCCTTTCATTGAATGAGTTATTCGCCAGTCTCTGCTTAAGGCTACATCAAGAGGACACAAACCTTAGAGATAGAACTTAGAACTACTGTATTGTTAAAAGTTTCAAGAAGCTAGCACAAACCGTGTTTGATTTAGAGTTCTAACTGCATTTGTCAATATAGAAGAAAACGCAGTGAAACCTAAAAATTCAAACTCTTCCTGCAAACGAATGCTTCAACCTAGGAGAACGAAACTTGGGCATCCAAGTTTGACTGGTGTACTGCTCATTACTTGAAGTTATCATGAAGGTCGGATGAAAAAATATACATTGAGAATTCAGGAGATGGTAGTTTTTTGAAAGCTTAACAATGCCTTTCATTGAAAGTGTTATTCGCCAGTCTCTGCTTAGTGTACATCAAGAGGAAACAAACCTTCGGGATAGAACGTAGAACTTCTTTATTGTGTCAAGTTTCAAGAAGCTAGCACAAACCGTGTTTGATTTAGAGTTCTAACTGCATCTGTCAATATAGGAGAAAATGCAGTGAAACCTAAAAATTCAAACTGTTCCTGCAAACGAATGCTTCAACCTAGGAGAACGAAACTTGGGCATCCAAGTTTGATTGGTGTACTGCTCATTACTTGAAGTTATCAAGAAGGTCGGACGAAAAAATATACATTGAGATTTCAGGAGATGGTAGTTTTTTGGAAGCTTAACAATGCCTTTCATTGAAAGTGTTATTCGCCAGTCTCTGCTTAGGGTACATCAAGAGCAAACAAACCTTAGGGATAGAAAGTAGAACTACTTTATTGTGTCAAGTTTCAAGAAGCTACCACAAACCGTGTTTGATTTAGAGTTCGAATTGCATCTGTCAATATAGGAGAAAACAGATTGAAACCTAAAAATTCAAACTGTTCCTGCAAACGAATGCTTCAACCTAGGAGAACGAAACTTGGGCATCCAAGTTTGATTGGTGTACTGCTCATTACTTGAAGTTATCATGAAGGTCGGAAGAAAAAATATATGTTGTGATTTCAGGAGACTGTAGTTTTTTATCAGCCTAACAATGCCTTTCATTGAATGAGTTATTCGCCAGTCTCTGCTTAAGGCTACATCAAGAGGAAACAAACCTTAGAGATAGAACATCGAACTACTGTATTGTTTCAAGTTTCAAGAAGCTAGCACAAACCGTGTTTGATTTAGAGTTCTAACTGCA
Organism: Callospermophilus lateralis; assembly: GCF_048772815.1. Classification (NCBI taxonomy): domain Eukaryota; kingdom Metazoa; phylum Chordata; class Mammalia; order Rodentia; family Sciuridae; genus Callospermophilus; species Callospermophilus lateralis. Next base: position 23,480 of record NW_027514161.1, on the reverse strand, counting down.
TCTGTCAATATAGAAGAAAACGCAGTGAAACCTAAGTTTCAAACTGTTCCTGCAAACGAATGCTTCAACCTAGGAGAACGAAACTTGGGCATCCAAGTTTGATTGGTGTACTGCTCATTACTTGAAAGTATCATGAAGGTCGGAAGAATAAATATATTTTGTGATTTCAGGAGACTGTAGTTTTTTGGCAGCCTAACAATGCCTTTCATTGAATGAGTTATTCGCCAGTCTCTGCTTAAGGCTACATCAAGAGGAAACAAACCTTAGAGAAAGAACCTAGAACTACTGTATTGTTTCAAGTTTCAAGAAGCTAGCACAAACCGTGTTTGATTTAGAGTTCTAACTGCATCTGTCAATATAGAAGAAAACGCAGTGAAACCTAAAAATTCAAACTGTTCCTGCAAACGAATGCTTCAACCTAGGAGAACGAAACTTGGACATCCAAGTTTGATTGGTGTACTGCTCATTACTTGAAAGTATCATGATGTTCGGAAGAAAAAATATATGTTGTGATTTCAGGAGACGGTAGTTTTTTGGCAGCCTAACAATGCCTTTCATTGAATGAGATATTCGCCAGTCTCTGCTTAAGGCTACATCAAGAGGAAACAAACCTTAGAGATAGAACGTAGAACTACTGTATTGTGTCAAGTTTCAAGAAGCTAGCACAAACCGTGTTTGATTTAGATTTCTAACTGCATCTGTCAATATAGGAGTAAACGCAGTGAAACCTAAAAATTCAAAATGTTCCTGCAAACGAATGCTTCAACCTAGGAGAACGAAACTTTTGCATCGAAGTTTGATTGGTGTACTGCTCATTATTTGAAGTTATCATAAAGGTCGGACGAAAAAATATACATTGAGATTTCAGGAGATGGTAGTTTTTTGGAAGCTTAACAATGCATTTCATTGAAAGTGTTATTCGCCAGGCTCTGCTTAGTGTACATCAAGAGGAAACAAACCTTCGGGATAGAACGTAGAACTTCTTTATTGTGTCAAGTTTCAAGAAGCTACCACAAACCGTGTTTGATTTAGAGTTCGAACTGCATCTGTCAATATAGGAGAATACAGATTGAAACCGAAAAATTGAAACTTTTCCTGCAAACGAATGCTTCAACCTAGGAGAACGAAACTTGGGCATCCAAGTTTGATTGGTGTACTGCTCATTACTTGAAAGTATCATGAAGGTCGGAAGAAAAAATATATGTTGTGATTTCAGGAGACTGTAGTTTTTTTTCAGCCTAACAATGCCTTTCATTGAATGAGATACTCGCCAGTCTCTGCTTAAGGCTACATCAAGAGGAAACAAACCTTAGAGATAGAACGTAGAACTACTGTATTGTGTCAAGTTTCAAGAAGCTAGCACAAACCGTGTTTGATTTAGAGTTCTAACTTCATCTGTCAATATAGGAGAAAACGCAGTGAAACCTAAAAATTCAAACTGTTCCTGCAAACGAATGCTTCAACCTTGGAGAATGAAACTTGGGCATCCAAGTTTGATTGGTGTACTGCTCATTACCTGAAGTTATCATGAAGGTCGGACGGAAAAATATACATTGAGATTTCAGGAGATGGTAGTTTTTTGGAAGCTTAACAATGCCTTTCATTGAAAGTGTTATTCGCCAGTCTCTGCTTAGGGTACATCAAGAGGAAACAAACCTTAGGGATAGAACTTAGAACTACTTTGTTGTGTCAAGTTTCAAGAAGCTACCACAAACCGTGTTTGATATAGAGTTCGAACTGCATCTGTCAATATAGGAGAAAACAGATTGAAACATAAAAATTCAAACTGTTCCTGCAAACGAATGCTTCAACCTAGGAGAACGAAACGTGGGCATCCAAGTTTAATTGGTGTACTACTCATTACTTGAACGTATCATGAAGGTCGGAAGAAAAAATATATGTTCTGATTTCAGGAGACTGTAGTTTTTTGGAACCTTAACAATGCCTTTCATTGAAAGTGTTATTCGCCAGTCTCTGCTTAGGGTACATCAAGAGGAAACAAACCTTAGGGATAGAATGTAGAACTACTTTATTGTGTCAAGTTTCAAAAAGCTACCACAAACAGTGTTTGATTTAGAGTTCAAACTGCATCTGTCAATGTAGGAGAAAACGCAGTGAAACCTAAAAATTCAAACTGTTCCTGCAAACGAATGCTTCAACCTAGGAGAACAAAACTTGGCCATCCAAGTTTGATTGGTGTACTGCTCATTATTTGAAATTATCATGAAGGTCGGATGAAAAAATATACATTGAGGTTTCAGGAGATGGCAGTTTTTTGGAAACTTAACAATGCCTTTCATTGAATGAGTTATTCGCCAGAATCTGCTTAAGGCTACATCAAGAGGAAACAAACCTTGGAGATAGAACGTAGAACTACTGTATTGTGTCAAGTTTCAAGAAGCTAGCACAAACCGTGTTTGATTTAGATTTCTAACTGCATCTGTCAATATAGAAGAAAACGCAGTGAAACCTAAAAATTCAAACTGTTCCTGCAAACGAATGCTTCAACCTAGGAGAACAAATCTTGGGCATCCAAGTTTGATTGGTGTACTGCTCATTACTTGAAGTTATCATGAAGTTCGGAAGAAAAAATATATGTTGTGATTTCAGGAGACTGTAGTTTTTTGGCAGCCTAACAATGCCTTTCATTGAATTGGTTATTCGCCAGTCTCTGCTTAAGGCTACATCCAGAGGAAACAAACCTTAGACATAGAACGTAGAACTACTGTATTGTGTCAAGTTTCAAGAAGCTAGCACAAACCGTGTTTGATTTAGAGTTCTAACTGCATCTTTCAATATAGGAGAAAACGCAGTGAAACCTAAAAATTCAAACTGTTCCTGCAAACGAATGCTTCAACCTAGGAGAACGAAACTTGGGCATCCAAGTTTGATTGGTGTACTGCTCATTACTTGAAGTTATCAAGAAGGTCGGACGAAAAAATATACATTGAGATTTCAGGAGATGGTAGTTTTTTGGAAGCTTAACAATGCCTTTCATTGAAAGTGTTATTCGCCAGTCTCTGCTTAGGGTACATCAAGAGGAAACAAACCTTAGGGATAGAAAGTAGAACTACTTTATTGTGTCAAGTTTCAAGAAGCTACCACAAACCGTGTTTGATTCAGAGTTCGAACTGCATCTGTCAATATAGGAGAAAACAGATTGAAACCTAAAAATTCAAACTTTTCCTGCAAACGAATGCTTCAACCTAGGAGAACGAAACTTGGGCATCCAAGTTTGATTGGTGTACTGCTCATTACTTAAAAGTATCATGAAGATCCGAAGAAAAAATATATGTTCTGATTTCAGGAGACTGTAGTTTTTTGGCAGCCTACCAACGCCTTTCATTGAATGAGTTATTCGCCAGTCTCTGCTTAAGGCTACATCATGAGGAAACAAACCTTAGAGATAGAACGTAGAACTACTGTATTGTGTCAAGTTTCAAGAGGCTAGCACAAACCGTGTTTGATTTAGAGTTCTAACTGCATCTGTCAATATAGGAAAAAACGCAGTGAAACCTAAAAATTCAAACTGTTCCTGCAAACGAATGCTTCAACCTAGGAGAACGAAACTTGGGTATCCAAGTTTGATTGGTGTACTGCTCATTACTTGAAGTTATCATGAAGGTTGATGAAAAAATATACATTGAGATTTCAGGAGATGGTAGTTTTTTGGAAGCTTAACAATGCCTTTCAGTGAAAGTGTTATTCGCCAGTCTCTGCTTAAGGCTACATCAAGAGGAAACAAACCTTAGGGATAGAACGTAGAACTACTTTATTGTGTCAAGTTTCAAGAAGCTACCACAAACCGTGTTTGATTTAGAGTTCTAACTGCATCTGTCAATATAGGAGAAAACGCAGTGAAACCTAAAAATTCAAAATGTTCCTGCAAACGAATGCTTCAACCTAGGAGAACGAAACTTGGGCATCCAAGTTTGATTGGTGTACTGCTCATTACTTGAAGTTATCATGAAGGTCGGACGAAAAAATATACATTGAGATTTCAGGAGATGGTAGTTTTTTGGAAGCTTAACAATGCCTTTCATTGAAAGTGTTATTCGCCAGTCTCTGCTTAGTGTACATCAAGAGGAAACAAACCTTAGGGATAAAACGTAGAACTACTTTATTGTGTCAAGTTTCAAGAAGCTACCACAAACCGTGTTTGATTTAGAGTTCGAACTGCATCTGTCAATATAGGAGAATACAGATTGAAACCGAAAAATTCAAACTTTTCCTGCAAACGAATGCTTCAACCTAGGAGAACGAAACTTGTGCATCTTAGTTTGATTGGTGTTCTGCTCATTACTTGAAAGTATCATGAAGGTCGGAAGAAAAAATATATGTTGAGATTTCAGGAGACTGTAGTTTTTTGGCAGCCTAACAATGCCTTTCATTGAATTGGTTATTCGCCAGTCTCTGCTTAAGGCTACATCCAGAGGAAACAAACCTTAGACATAGAACGTAGAACTACTGTATTGTGTCAAGTTTCAAGAAGCTAGCACAAACCGTGTTTGATTTAGAGTTCTAACTGCATCTGTCAATATAGGAGAAAATGCAGTGAAACCTAAAAATTCAAACTGTTCCTGCAAACGAATGCTTCAACCTAGGAGAACGAAACTTGGGCATCCAAGTTTGATTGGTGTACTGCTCATTACTTGAAGTTATCAAGAAGGTCGGACGAAAAAATATACATTGAGATTTCAGGAGATGGTAGTTTTTTGGAAGCTTAACAATGCCTTTCATTGAAAGTGTTATTCGCCAGTCTCTGCTTAGGGTACATCAAGAGCAAACAAACCTTAGGGATAGAAAGTAGAACTACTTTATTGTGTCAAGTTTCAAGAAGCTACCACAAACCGTGTTTGATTTAGAGTTCGAATTGCATCTGTCAATATAGGAGAAAACAGATTGAAACCTAAAAATTCAAACTGTTCCTGCAAACGAATGCTTCAACCTAGGAGAACGAAACTTGGGCATCCAAGTTTGATTGGTGTACTGCTCATTACTTGAAGTTATCATGAAGGTCGGAAGAAAAAATATATGTTGTGATTTCAGGAGACTGTAGTTTTTTGGCAGCCTAACAATGCCTTTCAGTGAATGAGTTATTCGCCAGTCTCTGCTTAAGGCTACATCAAGAGGAAACAAACCTTAGAGATAGAACATCGAACTACTGTATTGTTTCAAGTTTCAAGAAGCTAGCACAAACCGTGTTTGATTTAGAGTTCTAACTGCATCTGTCAATATAGAAGAAAACGCAGTGAAACCTAAAAATTCAAACTCTTCCTGCAAACGAATGCTTCAACCTAGGAGAACGAAACTTGGGCATCCAAGTTTGATTGGTGTACTGCTCATTACTTGAAAGTATCATGAAGGTCGGAAGAATAAATATATTTTGTGATTTCAGGAGACTGTAGTTTTTTGGCAGCCTAACAATGCCTTTCATTGAATGAGTTATTCGCCAGTCTCTGCTTAAGGCTACATCAAGAGGAAACAAACCTTAGAGAAAGAACCTAGAACTACTGTATTGTTTCAAGTTTCAAGAAGCTAGCACAAACCGTGTTTGATTTAGAGTTCTAACTGCATCTGTCAATATAGAAGAAAACGCAGTGAAACCTAAAAATTCAAACTGTTCCTGCAAACGAATGCTTCAACCTAGGAGAACGAAACTTGGACATCCAAGTTTGATTGGTGTACTGCTCATTACTTGAAAGTATCATGATGTTCGGAAGAAAAAATATATGTTGTGATTTCAGGAGACGGTAGTTTTTTGGCAGCCTAACAATGCCTTTCATTGAATGAGATATTCGCCAGTCTCTGCTTAAGGCTACATCAAGAGGAAACAAACCTAAGAGATAGAACGTAGAACTACTGTATTGTGTCAAGTTTCAAGAAGCTAGCACAAACCGTGTTTGATTTAGATTTCTAACTGCATCTGTCAATATAGGAGAAAACGCAGTGAAACCTAAAAATTCAAAATGTTCCTGCAAACGAATGCTTCAACCTAGGAGAACGAAACTTTTGCATTGAAGTTTGATTGGTGTACTGCTCATTATTTGAAGTTATCATAAACGTCGGACGAAAAAATATACATTGAGATTTCAGGAGATGGTAGTTTTTTGGAAGCTTAACAATGCATTTCATTGAAAGTGTTATTCGCCAGTCTCTGCTTAGTGTACATCAAGAGGAAACAAACCTTCGGGATAGAACGTAGAACTTCTTTATTGTGTCAAGTTTCAAGAAGCTACCACAAACCGTGTTTGATTTAGAGTTCGAACTGCATCTGTCAATATAGGAGAAAACACAGTGAAACCTAAAAATTCAAACTTTTCCTGCAAACGAATGCTTCAACCTAGGAGAACGAAACTTGGGCATCCAAGTTTGATTGGTGTACTGCTCATTACTTGAAAGTATCATGAAGGTCGGAAGAAAAAATATATGTTGTGATTTCAGGAGACTGTAGTTTTTTTTCAGCCTAACAATGCCTTTCATTGAATGAGATACTCGCCAGTCTCTGCTTAAGGCTACATCAAGAGGAAACAAACCTTAGAGATAGAACGTAGAACTACTGTATTGTGTCAAGTTTCAAGAAGCTAGCACAAACCGTGTTTGATTTAGAGTTCTAACTTCATCTGTCAATATAGGAGAAAACGCAGTGAAACCTAAAAATTCAAACTGTTCCTGCAAACGAATGCTTCAACCTTGGAGAATGAAACTTGGGCATCCAAGTTTGATTGGTGTACTGCTCATTACCTGAAGTTATCATGAAGGTCGGACGGAAAAATATACATTGAGATTTCAGGAGATGGTAGTTTTTTGGAAGCTTAACAATGCCTTTCATTGAAAGTGTTATTCGCCAGTCTCTGCTTAGGGTACATCAAGAGGAAACAAACCTTAGTTATAGAACATAGAACTACTTTATTGTGTCAAGTTTCAAGAAGCTACCAAAAACCGTGTTTGATTTAGAGTTCGAACTGCATCTGTCAATATAGGAGAATACAGATTGAAACCTAAAAATTCAAACTGTTCCTGCAAACGAATGCTTCAACCTAGGAGAACGAAACTTGGACATCCAAGTTTGATTGGTGTACTGCTCATTACTTGAAAGTATCATGAAGGTCGGAAGAAAAAATATATGTTGTGATTTCAGGAGACTGTAGTTTTTTGGCAGCCTAACAATGCCTTTCATTGAATGAGTTATTCGCCAGTCTCTGCTTAAGGCTACATCAAGAGGACACAAACCTTAGAGATAGAACGCAGAACTACTGTATTGTTCCAAGTATCAAGAAGCTAGCACAAACCGTGTTTGATTTAGATTTCTAACTGCATCTGTCAATATAGAAGAAAACGCAGTGAAACCTAAAAATTCAAACTGTTCCTGCAAACGAATGCTTCAACCGAGGAGAACGAAATTTGGACATCCAAGTTTGATTGGTGTACTGCTCATTACTTGAAAGTATCATGAAGGTCGGAAGAAAAAACATATGTTGTGATTTCAGGAGACTGTAGTTTTTTGGCAGCCTAACAATGCCTTTCATTGAATGAGTTATTCGCCAGTCTCTGCTTAAGGCTACATCAAGAGGAAAGAAACCTTAGGGATAGAACTTAGAACTACTTTGTTGTGTCAAGTTTCAAGAAGCTACCACAAACCGTGTTTGATTTAGAGTTCGAACTGCATCTGTCAATATAGGAGAAAACAGATTGAAACATAAAAATTCAAACTGTTCCTGCAAACGAATGCTTCAACCTAGGAGAACGAAACGTGGGCATCCAAGTTTAATTGGTGTACTACTCATTACTTGAACGTATCATGAAGGTCGGAAAAAAAAATATATGTTCTGATTTCAGGAGACTACAGTTTTTTGGAACCTTAACAATGCCTTTCATTGAAAGTGTTATTCGCCAGTCTCTGCTTAGGGTACATCAAGAGGAAACAAACCTTAGGGATAGAATGTAGAACTACTTTATTGTGTCAAGTTTCAAAAATCTACCACAAACAGTGTTTGATTTAGAGTTCGAACTGCATCTGTCAATGTAGGAGAAAACGCAGTGAAACCTAAAAATTCAAACTGTTCCTGCAAACGAATGCTTCAACCTAGGAGAACAAAACTTGGCCATCCAAGTTTGATTGGTGTACTGCTCATTACTTGAAATTATCATGAAGTTCGGATGAAAAAATATACATTGAGGTTTCAGGAGATGGCAGTTTTTTGGAAACTTAACAATGCCTTTCATTGAATGAGTTATTCGCCAGAATCTGCTTAAGGCTACATCAAGAGGAAACAAACCTTGGAGATAGAACGTAGAACTACTGTATTGTGTCAAGTTTCAAGAAGCTAGCACAAACCGTGTTTGATTTAGATTTCTAACTGCATCTGTCAATATAGAAGAAAACGCAGTGAAACCTAAAAATTCAAACTGTTCCTGCAAACGAATGCTTCAACCTAGGAGAACAAATCTTGGGCATCCAAGTTTGATTGGTGTACTGCTCATTACTTGAAGTTATCATGAAGTTCGGAAGAAAAAATATATGTTGTGATTTCAGGAGACTGTAGTTTTTGGCAGCCTAACAATGCATTTCATTGAATGAGTTATACGCCAGTCTCTGCTTAATGCTACATCAAGAGGACACAAACCTTAGAGATAGAATGTAGAACTACTGTATTGTTTCAAGTTTCAAGAAGCTAGCACAAACCGTGTTTGATTTAGAGTTCTAAATGCATCTGTCAATATAGAAGAAAACGCAGTGAAACCTAAAAATTCAAACTGTTCCTGCAAACGAATGCTTCAACCTAGGAGAACGAAACTTGGACATCCACGTTTGATTGGTGTACTGCTCATTACTTCCAAGTATCATGAAGGTCGGAAGAAAAAATATATGTTGTGATTTCAGGAGACTGTAGTTTTTTGGCAGCCTAACAATGCCTTTCATTGAATTGGTTATTCGCCAGTCTCTGCTTAAGGCTACATCCAGAGGAAACAAACCTTAGAGATAGAACGTAGAACTACTGTATTGTGTCAAGTTTCAAGAAGCTAGCACAAACCGTGTTTGATTTAGAGTTCTAACTGCATCTGTCAATATAGGAGAAAACGCAGTGAAACCTAAAAATTCAAACTGTTCCTGCAAACGAATGCTTCAACCTAGGAGAACGAAACTTGGGCATCCAAGTTTGATTGGTGTACTGCTCATTACTTGAAGTTATCAAGAAGGTCGGACGAAAAAATATACATTGAGATTTCAGGAGATGGTAGTTTTTTGGAAGCTTAACAATGCCTTTCATTGAAAGTGTTATTCGCCAGTCTCTGCTTAGGGTACATCAAGAGGAAACAAACCTTAGGGATAGAAAGTAGAACTACTTTATTGTGTCAAGTTTCAAGAAGCTACCACAAACCGTGTTTGATTCAGAGTTCGAAATGCATCTGTCAATATAGGAGAAAACAGATTGAAACCTAAAAATTCAAACTTTTCCTGCAAACGAATGCTTCAACCTAGGAGAACGAAACTTGGGCATCCAAGTTTGATTGGTGTACTGCTCATTACTTAAAAGTATCATGAAGATCCGAAGAAAAAATATATGTTCTGATTTCAGGAGACTGTAGTTTTTTGGCAGCCTACCAACGCCTTTCATTGAATGAGTTATTCGCCAGTCTCTGCTTAAGGCTACATCATGAGGAAACAAACCTTAGAGATAGAACGTAGAACTACTGTATTGTGTCAAGTTTCAAGAGGCTAGCACAAACCGTGTTTGATTTAGAGTTCTAACTGCATCTGTCAATATAGGAAAAAACGCAGTGAAACCTAAAAATTCAAACTGTTCCTGCAAACGAATGCTTCAACCTAGGAGAACGAAACTTGGGCATCCAAGTTTGATTGGTGTACTGCTCATTACTTGAAGTTATCATGAAGGTTGATGAAAAAATATACATTGAGATTTCAGGAGATGGTAGTTTTTTGGAAGCTTAACAATGCCTTTCAGTGAAAGTGTTATTCGCCAGTCTCTGCTTAAGGCTACATCAAGAGGAAAGAAACCTTAGGGATAGAACGTAGAACTACTTTATTGTGTCAAGTTTCAAGAAGCTACCACAAACCGTGTTTGATTTAGAGTTCGAACTGCATCTGTCAATATAGGAGAAAACGCAGTGAAACCTAAAAATTCAAACTGTTCCTGCAAACGAATGCTTCAACCTAGGAGAACGAAACTTGGACATCCAAGTTTGATTGGTGTACTGCTCATTACTTGAAGTTATCATGAAGGTCGGAAGAAAAAATATATGTTGTGATTTCAGGAGACTGTAGTTTTTTGGCAGCCTAACAATGCCTTTCATTGAATGAGTTATTCGCCAGTCTCTGCTTAAGGCTACGTCAAGAGGAAACAAACCTTAGAGATAGAACATAGAACTACTGTATTGTTTCAAGTTTCAAGAAGCTAGCACAAACCGTGTTTGATTTAGAGTTCTAACTGCATCTGTCAATATAGAAGAAAACGCAGTGAAACCTAAAAATTCAAACTGTTCCTGCAAACGAATGCTTCAACCTAGGAGAACGAAACTTGGGCATCCAAGTTTGATTGGTGTACTGCTCATTACTTGAAAGTATCATGAAGGTCGGAAGAATAAATATATTTTGTGATTTCAGGAGACTGTAGTTTTTTGGCAGCCTAACAATGCCTTTCATTGAATGAGTTATTCGCCAGTCTCTGCTTAAGGCTACATCAAGAGGAAACAACCTTAGAGAAAGAACCTAGAACTACTGTATTGTTTCAAGTTTCAAGAAGCTAGCAGAAACCGTGTTTGATTTAGAGTTCTAACTGCATCTGTCAATATAGGAGAAAACGCAGGGAAACCTAAAAATTCAAACTGTTCCTGCAAATGAATGCTTCAACCTAGGAGAACGAAACTTGGACATCCAAGTTTGATTGGTGTACTGCTCATTACTTGAAAGTATCATGAAGGTCGGAAGAAAAAATATATGTTGTGATTTCAGGAGACTGTAGTTTTTTGGCAGCCTAACAATGCCTTTCATTGAATGAGTTATTCGCCAGTCTCTGCTTAAGGCTACATCAAGAGGACACAAACCTTAGAGATAGAACGCAGAACTACTGTATTTTTCCAAGTATCAAGAAGCTAGCACAAACCGTGTTTGATTTAGATTTCTAACTGCATCTGTCAATATAGAAGAAAACGCAGTGAAACCTAAAAATTCAAACTGTTCCTGCAAACGAATGCTTCAACCTAGGAGAACGAAACTTGGGCATCCAAGTTTGATTGGTGTACTGCTCATTACTTGATGTTATCATGAAGTTCGGAAGAAAAAATATATGTTGTGATTTCAGGAGACTGTAGTTTTTGGCAGCCTAACAATGCCTTTCATTGAATGAGTTATTCGCCATTCTCTGATTAATGCTACATAAAGAGGACACAAACCTTAGAGATAGAATGTAGAACTACTGTATTGTTTCAAGTTTCAAGAAGCTAGCACAAACTGTGTTTGTTTTAGAGTTCTAAATGCATCTGTCAATATAGAAGAAAACGCAGTGAAACCTAAAAATTCAAACTGTTCCTGCAAACGAATGCTTCAACCTAGGAGAACGAAATTTGGACATCCAAGTTTGATTGGTGTACTGCTCATTACTTGAAAGTATCATGAAGGTCGGAAGAAAAAATATATGTTGTGATTTCAGGAGACTGTATTTTTTTGGCAGCCTAACAATGCCTTTCATTGAATGAGTTATTCGAAAGTCTCTGCTTAAGGCTACATCAAGAGGAAAGAAACCTTAGGGATAGAACTTAGAACTACTTTGTTGTGTCAAGTTTCAAGAAGCTACCACAAACCGTGTTTGATTTAGAGTTCGAACTGCATCTGTCAATATAGGAGAAAACAGATTGAAACATAAAAATTCAAACTGTTCCTTCAAACGAATGCTTCAACCTAGGAGAACGAAACTTCGGCATCCAAGTTTAATTGGTGTACTACTCATTACTTGAACGTATCATGAAGGTCGGAAGAAAAAATATATGTTCTGATTTCAGGAGACTGTAGTTTTTTGGAACCTTAACAATGCCTTTCATTGAAAGTGTTATTCGCCAGTCTCTGCTTAGGGTACATCAAGAGGAAACAAACCTTAGGGATAGAATGTAGAACTACTTTATTGTGTCAAGTTTCAAAAAGCTACCACAAACAGTGTTTGATTTAGAGTTCGAACTGCATCTGTCAATGTAGGAGAAAACGCAGTGAAACCTAAAAATTCAAACTGTTCCTGCAAACGAATGCTTCAACCTAGGAGAACAAAACTTGGCCATCCAAGTTTGATTGGTGTACTTCTCATTACTTGAAGTTATCATGAAGGTCGGATGAAAAAATATACATTGAGGTTTCAGGAGATGGCAGTTTTTTGGAAACTTAACAATGCCTTTCATTGAATGAGTTATTCGCCAGAATCTGCTTAAGGCTACATCATGAGGAAACAAACCTTAGAGATAGAACGTAGAACTACTGTATTGTGTCAAGTTTCAAGAGGCTAGCACAAACCGTGTTTGATTTAGAGTTCTAACTGCATCTGTCAATATAGGAAAAAACGCAGTGAAACCTAAAAATTCAAACTGTTCCTGCAAACGAATGCTTCAACCTAGGAGAACGAAACTTGGGCATCCAAGTTTGATTGGTGTACTGATCATTACTTGAAGTTATCATGAAGGTTGATGAAAAAATATACATTGAGATTTCAGGAGATGGTAGTTTTTTGGAAGCTTAACAATGCCTTTCAGTGAAAGTGTTATTCGCCAGTCTCTGCTTAAGGCTACATCAAGAGGAAACAAACCTTAGGGATAGAACGTAGAACTACTTTATTGTGTCAAGTTTCAAGAAGCTAGCACAAACCGTGTTTGATTTAGATTTCTAACTGCATCTGTCAATATAGAAGAAAACGCAGTGAAACCTAAAAATTCAAACTGTTCCTGCAAACGAATGCTTCAATATAGGAGAACAAATCTTGGGCATCCAAGTTTGATTGGTGTACTGCTCATTACTTGAAGTAATCATGAAGTTCGGAAGAAAAAATATATGTTGTGATTTCAGGAGACTGTAGTTTTTGGCAGCCTAACAATGCCTTTCATTGAATGAGTTATTCGCCAGTCTCTGCTTAATGCTACATCAAGAGGACACAAACCTTAGAGATAGAATGTAGAACTACTGTATTGTTTCAAGTTTCAAGAAGCTAGCACAAACCGTGTTTGATTTAGAGTTCTAAATGCATCTGTCAATATAGAAGAAAACGCAGTGAAACCTAAAAATTCAAACTGTTCCTGCAAACGAATGCTTCAACCTAGGAGAACGAAACTTGGACATCCAAGTTTGATTGGTGTACTGCTCATTACTTGAAAGTATCATGAAGTTCGGAAGAAAAAATATATGTTGTGATTTCAGGAGACTGTAGTTTTTTGGCAGCCTAACAATGCCTTTCATTCAATTGGTTATTCGCCAGTCTCTGCTTAAGGCTACATCCAGAGGAAACAAACCTTAGAGATAGAACGTAGAACTACTGTATTGTGTCAAGTTTCAAGAAGCTAGCACAAACCGTGTTTGATTTAGAGTTCTAACTGCATCTGTCAATATAGGAGAAAACTCAGTGAAACCTAAAAATTCAAACTGTTCCTGCAAACGAATGCTTCAACCTAGGAGAACGAAACTTGGGCATCCAAGTTTGATTGGTGTACTGCTCATTACTTGAAGTTATCAAGAAGGTCGGACGAAAAAATATACATTGAGATTTCAGGAGATGGTAGTTTTTTGGAAGCTTAACAATGCCTTTCATTGAAAGTGTTATTCGCCAGTCTCTGCTTAGGGTACATCAAGAGGAAACAAACCTTAGGGATAGAAAGTAGAACTACTTTATTGTGTCAAGTTTCAAGAAGCTACCACAAACCGTGTTTGATTTAGAGTTCGAACTGCATCTGTCAATATAGGAGAAAACAGATTGAAACCTAAAAATTCAAACTTTTCCTGCAAACGAATGCTTCAACCTAGGAGAACGAAACTTGGGCATCCACGTTTGATTGGTGTACTGCTCATTACTTAAAAGTATCATGAAGGTCCGAAGAAAAAATATATGTTCTGATTTCAGGAGACTGTAGTTTTTTGGCAGCCTACCAACGCCTTTCATTGAATGAGTTATTCGCCAGTCTCTGCTTAAGGCTACATCATGAGGAAACAAACCTTAGAGATAGAACGTAGAACTACTGTATTGTGTCAAGTTTCAAGAGGCTAGCACAAACCGTGTTTGATTTAGAGTTCTAACTGCATCTGTCAATATAGGAAAAAACGCAGTGAAACCTAAAAATTCAAACTGTTCCTGCAAACGAATGCTTTAACCTAGGAGAACGAAACTTGGGCATCCAAGTTTGATTGGTGTACTGCTCATTACTTGAAGTTATCATGAAGGTTGATGAAAAAATATACATTGAGATTTCAGGAGATGGTAGTTTTTTGGAAGCTTAACAATGCCTTTCAGTGAAAGTGTTATTCGTCAGTCTCTGCTTAAGGCTACATCAAGAGGAAACAAACCTTAGGGATAGAACGTAGAACTACTTTATTGTGTCAAGTTTCAAGAAGCTACCACAAACCGTGTTTGATTTAGAGTTCGAACTGCATCTGTCAATATAGGAGAAAACGCAGTGAAACCTAAAAATTCAAACTGTTCCTGCAAATGAATGCTTCAACCTAGGAGAACGAAACTTGGACATCCAAGTTTGATTGGTGTACTGCTCATTACTTGAAGTTATCATGAAGGTCGGAAGAAAAAATATATGTTGTGATTTCAGGAGACTGTAGTTTTTTGGCAGCCTAACAATGCCTTTCATTGAATGAGTTATTCGCCATTCTCTGCTTAAGGCTACGTCAAGAGGAAACAAACCTTAGAGATAGAACATAGAACTACTGTATTGTTTCAAGTTTCAAGAAGCTAGCACAAACCGTGTTTGATTTAGAGTTCTAACTGCATCTGTCAATATAGAAGAAAACGCAGTGAAACCTAAAAATTCAAACTGCTCCTGCAAACGAATGCTTCAACCTAGGAGAACGAAACTTGGGCATCCAAGTTTGATTGGTGTACTGCTCATTACTTGAAAGTATCATGAAGGTCGGAAGAATAAATATATTTTGTGATTTCAGGAGACTGTAGTTTTTTGGCAGCCTAACAATGCCTTTCATTGAATGAGTTATTCGCCAGTCTCTGCTTAAGGCTACATCAAGAGGAAACAACCTTAGAGAAAGAACCTAGAACTACTGTATTGTTTCAAGTTTCAAGAAGCTAGCACAAACCGTGTTTGATTTAGAGTTCGAACTGCATCTGTCAATATAGAAGAAAATGCAGTGAAACCTAAAAATTCAAACTGTTCCTGCAAACGAATGCTTCAACCTAGGAGAACGAAACTTGGGCATCCAAGTTTGATTGGTGTACTGCTCATTACTTGAAAGTATCATGAAGTTTGGAAGAATAAATATATGTTGTGATTTCAGGAGACTGTAGTTTTTTGGCAGCCTAACAATGCCTTTCATTGAATGAGTTATTCGCCAGTCTCTGCTTGAGGCTACATCAACAGGAAACAAACCTTAGAGATAGAACCTAGAACTACTGTATTGCTTCAAGTTTCAAGAAGCTAGCACAAACCGTGTTTGATTTAGAGTTCTAACTGCATCTGTCAATATAGAAGAAAACGAAGTGAAACCTAAAAATTAAAAACTGTTCCTGCAAACGAATGCTTCAACCTAGGAGAACGAAACTTGGACATCCAAGTTTGATTGGTGTACTGCTCATTACTTGAAAGTATCATGAAGGTCGGAAGAAAAAATATATGTTGTGATTTCAGGAGACGGTAGTTTTTTGGCAGCATAACAATGCCTTTCATTGAATGAGATATTCGCCAGTCTCTGCTTAAGGCTACATCAAGAGGAAACAAACCTTAGAGATACAACGTAGAACTACTGTATTGTGTCAAGTTTCAAGAAGCTACCACAAACCGTGTTTGATTTAGAGTTCTAACTGCATCTGTCAATATAGGAGAAAACGCAGTGAAACCTAAAAATTCAAAATGTTCCTGCAAACGAATGCTTCAACCTAGGAGAACGAAACTTTTGCATCCATGTTTGATTGGAGTACTGCTCATTATTTGAAGTTATCATGAAGGTCGGACGAAAAAATATACATTGAGTTTTCAGGAGATGGTAGTTTTTTGGAAGCTTAACAATGCATTTCATTGAAAGAGTTATTCGCCAGTCTGTGCTTAAGGCTACATCAAGAGGAAACAAACCTTAGAGATAGAATGTAGAACTACTGTATTGTGTCAAGTTTCAAGAAGCTAGCACAAACCGTCTTTGATTTAGAGTTCTAACTGCATCTGTCAATATAGGAGAAAACACAGTGAAACCTAAAAATTCAAACTGTTCCTGCAAACGAATGCTTCAACCTAGGAGAATGAAACTTGGGCATCCAAGTTTGATTGGTGTACTGCTCATTACCTGAAGTTATCATGAAGGTTGGACGAGAAAATATACATTGAGATTTCAGGAGATGGTAGTTTTTTGGAAGCTTAACAATGCCTTTCATTGAAAGTGTTATTCGCCAGTCTGTGCTTAGGGTACATCAAGAGGAAACAAACCTTAGGGATAGAACGTAGAACTACTTTATTGTGTCAAGTTTCAAGAAGCTACCACAAACCGTGTTTGATTTAGAGTTCGAACTGCATCTGTCAATATAGGAGAAAACGCAGTGAAACCTAAAAATTCAAACTGTTCCTGCAAACGAATGCTTCAACCTAGGAGAACGAAACTTGGGCATCCAAGTTTGATTGGTGTACTGCTCATTACTTAAAAGTATCATGAAGGTCGGAAGAAAAAAAATATGTTCTGATTTCAGGAGACTCTAGTTTTTTGGCAGCCTACCAACGCCTTTCATTGAATGAGTTATTCGCCAGTCTCTGCTTAAGGCTACATCAAGAGGAAACAAACCTTAGAGATAGAACGTAGAACTACTGTATTGTATCAAGTTTCAAGAAGCTACCACAAACCGTGTTTAATTTAGAGTTCTAACTGCATCTGTCAATATAGGAGAAAATGCAGTGAAACCTAAAAATTCAAACTGTTCCTGCAAAGGAATGCTTCAACCTAGGAGAACGAAACATGTGCATCCAAGTTTGATTGGTGTACTGCTCATTACTTGAAGTTATCATGAATTTCGGAAGAAAAAATATATGTTGTGATTTCAGGAGACTGTAGTTTTTTGGCAGCCTAACAATGCCTTTCATTGAATGAGTTATTCGCCAGTCTCTGCTTAAGGCTACATCAAGAGGAAACAAACCTTAGAGATAGAACGTAGAACTACTGTATTGTGTCAAGTTTCCAGAAGCTAGCACAAACCGTCTTTGATTTAGAGTTCTAACTGCATCTGTCAATATAGAAGAAAACGCAGTGAAACCTAAAAATTCAAACTGTTCCTGCAAACGAATGCTTCCACCTAGGAGAACGAAACTTGGGCATCCAAGTTTGATTGGTGTACTGCTCATTACTTGAATGTATCATGAAGGTCGGAAGAAAAAATATATGTTGCGATTTCAGGAGACTGTAGTTTTTGGCAGCCTAACAATGCCTTTCATTGAATGAGTTATTCGCCAGTCTCTGCTTAAGGCTACATCAAGAGGAAACAAACCTTAGAAATAGAACGTAGAACTACTGTATTGTGTCAAGTTTCAAGAAACTACCACAAACCGTGTTTGATTTAGAGTTCTAACTGCATCTGTCAATATAGGAGAAAACTGAATGAAAAGCAAAAATTCAAACTGTTTCTGCAAACGGATGCTTCCACGTAGGAGAATGAAACTTGGGCATCCAAGTTTGACTGGTGTACTGCTCATTACTTGAAAGTATCATGAAGGTCGGAAAAAAAAATATATGTTGTGATTTCAGTAGACTGTAGTTTTTGGCAGCCTAACAACGCCTTTCATTGAATGAGTTATTCGCCAGTCTGTGCTTAAGGCAACATCAAGAGGAAACAAACCTTAGAGATTGAACGTAGAACTACTTTATTTTGTCAAGTTTCAAGAAGCTAGCACAAACCGTGTTTGATTTAGAGTTTGAACTGCTTCTGTCAATATAGGAGAAAACAGAGTGAAACCTAAAAATTCAAACTGTTCCTGCAAACGAATGCTTCAACCTAAGAGAACAAAACTTAGGCACAAAAGTTTGATTGGTGTACTGCTCATTACTTGAAGTTATCATGAAGGTCGGATGAAAAAATATATGTTGTGATTTCAGGAGACTGTAGTTTTTTGGCAGCCTAACAATGCCTTTTATTGAATGAGTAATTCGCCAGTCTCTGCTTAGGGTACATCAAGAGGAAACAAACCTTAGGGATAGAACGTAGAACTACTTTATTGTGTCAAGTTTCAAGAAGCTAGCACAAACCGTGTTTGATTTAGAGTTCTAACTGCATCTGTCAATATAGGAGAAAACGCAGTGAAACCTAAAAATTCAAACTGTTCCTGCAAACGAATGCTTCAACCTAGGAGAATGAAACTTGGACATCCAAGTTTGATTGGTGTACTGCTCATTACTTGAAAGTATCATGAAGGTCGGAAGAAAAAATATATGTTGTGATTTCAGGAGACTGTAGTTTTTTGGCAGCCTAACAATGCCTTTCATTTAATGAGATATTTGCAAGTCTCTGCTAAAGGCTACATCAAGAGGAAACAAACCTTAGAGATAGAACGTAGAACTACTGTATTGTGTCAAGTTTCAAGAAGCTACCACAAACCGTCTTTTATTTAGAGTTCTGACTGCATCTGTCAATATAGAAGAAAACGCAGTGAAACCTAAAAATTCAAACTGTTCCTGCAAACGAATGCTTCAACCTAGAAGAACGAAACTTGGACATCCAAGTTTGATTGGTTTACTGCTCATTACTTGAATGTATCACGAAGGTCGGAAGAAAAAATATATGTTGTGATTTCAGGAGACGGTAGTTTTTTGGCAGCATAACAATGCCTTTCATTGAATGAGATATTCGCCAGTCTCTGCTTAAGGCTACATCAAGAGGAAACAAACCTTAGAGATACAACGTATAACTACTGTATTGTGTCAAGTTTCAAGAAGCTACCACAAACCGTGTTTGATTTAGAGTTCTAACTGCATCTGTCAATATAGGAGAAAACGCAGTGAAACCTAAAAATTCAAAATGTTCCTGCAAACGAATGCTTCAACCTAGGAGAACGAAACTTTTGCATCCATGTTTGATTGGAGTACTGCTCATTATTTGAAGTTATCATGAAGGTCGGACGAAAAAATATACATTGAGTTTTCAGGAGATGGTAGTTTTTTGGAAGCTTAACAATGCATTTCATTGAAAGAGTTATTCGCCAGTCTCTGCTTAAGGCTACATCAAGAGGAAACAAACCTTAGAGATAGAATGTAGAACTACTGTATTGTGTCAAGTTTCAAGAAGCTAGCACAAACCGTCTTTGATTTAGAGTTCTAACTGCATCTGTCAATATAGGAGAAAACACAGTGAAACCTAAAAATTCAAACTGTTCCTGCAAACGAATGCTTCAACCTAGGAGAATGAAACTTGGGCATCCAAGTTTGATTGGTGTACTGCTCATTACCTGAAGTTATCATGAAGGTTGGACGAGAAAATATACATTGAGATTTCAGGAGATGGTAGTTTTTTGGAAGCTTAACAATGCCTTTCATTGAAAGTGTTATTCGCCAGTCTGTGCTTAGGGTACATCAAGAGGAAACAAACCTTAGGGATAGAACGTAGAACTACTTTATTGTGTCAAGTTTCAAGAAGCTACCACAAACCGTGTTTGATTTAGAGTTCGAACTGCATCTGTCAATATAGGAGAAAACGCAGTGAAACCTAAAAATTCAAACTGTTCCTGCAAAGGAATGCTTCAACCTAGGAGAACGAAACTTGGGCATCCAAGTTTGATTGGTGTACTGCTCATTACTTAAAAGTATCATGAAGGTCGGAAGAAAAAATATATGTTCTGATTTCAGGAGACTCTAGTTTTTTGGCAGCCTACCAACGCCTTTCATTGAATGAGTTATTCGCCAGTCTCTGCTTAAGGCTACATCAAGAGGAAACAAACCTTAGAGATAGAACGTAGAACTACTGTATTGTATCAAGTTTCAAGAAGCTACCACAAACCGTGTTTAATTTAGAGTTCTAACTGCATCTGTCAATATAGGAGAAAATGCAGTGAAACCTAAAAATTCAAACTGTTCCTGCAAAGGAATGCTTCAACCTAGGAGAACGAAACATGTGCATCCAAGTTTGATTGGTGTACTGCTCATTACTTGAAGTTATCATGAATTTCGGAAGAAAAAATATATGTTGTGATTTCAGGAGACTGTAGTTTTTTGGCAGCCTAACAATGCCTTTCATTGAATGAGTTATTCGCCAGTCTCTGCTTAAGGCTACATCAAGAGGAAACAAACCTTAGAGATAGAACGTAGAACTACTGTATTGTGTCAAGTTTCCAGAAGCTAGCACAAACCGTCTTTGATTTAGAGTTCTAACTGCATCTGTCAATATAGAAGAAAACGCAGTGAAACCTAAAAATTCAAACTGTTCCTGCAAACGAATGCTTCCACCTAGGAGAACGAAACTTGGGCATCCAAGTTTGATTGGTGTACTGCTCATTACTTGAATGTATCATGAAGGTCGGAAGAAAAAATATATGTTGCGATTTCAGGAGACTGTAGTTTTTGGCAGCCTAACAATGCCTTTCATTGAATGAGTTATTCGCCAGTCTCTGCTTAAGGCTACATCAAGAGGAAACAAACCTTAGAAATAGAACGTAGAACTACTGTATTGTGTCCAGTTTCAAGAAACTACCACAAACCGTGTTTGATTTAGAGTTCTAACTGCATCTGTCAATATAGGAGAAAACTGAATGAAAAGCAAAAATTCAAACTGTTTCTGCAAACGGATGCTTCCACGTAGGAGAATGAAACTTGGGCATCCAAGTTTGACTGGTGTACTGCTCATTACTTGAAAGTATCATGAAGGTCGGAAAAAAAAATATATGTTGTGATTTCAGTAGACTGTAGTTTTTGGCAGCCTAACAACGCCTTTCATTGAATGAGTTATTCGCCAGTCTGTGCTTAAGGCAACATCAAGAGGAAACAAACCTTAGAGATTGAACGTAGAACTACTTTATTTTGTCAAGTTTCAAGAAGCTAGCACAAACCGTGTTTGATTTAGAGTTTGAACTGCTTCTGTCAATATAGGAGAAAACAGAGTGAAACCTAAAAATTCAAACTGTTCCTGCAAACGAATGCTTCAACCTAAGAGAACAAAACTTAGGCACAAAAGTTTGATTGGTGTACTGCTCATTACTTGAAGTTATCATGAAGGTCGGATGAAAAAATATATGTTGTGATTTCAGGAGACTGTAGTTTTTTGGCAGCCTAACAATGCCTTTTATTGAATGAGTAATTCGCCAGTCTCTGCTTAGGGTACATCAAGAGGAAACAAACCTTAGGGATAGAACGTAGAACTACTTTATTGTGTCAAGTTTCAAGAAGCTAGCACAAACCGTGTTTGATTTAGAGTTCTAACTGCATCTGTCAATATAGGAGAAAACGCAGTGAAACCTAAAAATTCAAACTGTTCCTGCAAACGAATACTTCAACCTAGGAGAATGAAACTTGGACATCCAAGTTTGATTGGTGTACTGCTCATTACTTGAAAGTATCATGAAGGTCGGAAGAAAAAATATATGTTGTGATTTCAGGAGACTGTAGTTTTTTGGCAGCCTAACAATGCCTTTCATTTAATGAGATATTTGCAAGTCTCTGCTAAAGGCTACATCAAGAGGAAACAAACCTTAGAGATAGAACGTAGAACTACTGCATTGTGTCAAGTTTCAAGAAGCTACCACAAACCGTCTTTTATTTAGAGTTCTGACTGCATCTGTCAATATAGAAGAAAACGCAGTGAAACCTAAAAATTCAAACTGTTCCTGCAAACGAATGCTTCAACCTAGAAGAACGAAACTTGGACATCCAAGTTTGATTGGTTTACTGCTCATTACTTGAATGTATCACGAAGGTCGGAAGAAAAAATATATGTTGTGATTTCAGGAGACGGTAGTTTTTTGGCAGCATAACAATGCCTTTCATTGAATGAGATATTCGCCAGTCTCTGCTTAAGGCTACATCAAGAGGAAACAAACCTTAGAGATACAACGTATAACTACTGTATTGTGTCAAGTTTCAAGAAGCTACCACAAACCGTGTTTGATTTAGAGTTCTAACTGCATCTGTCAATATAGGAGAAAACGCAGTGAAACCTAAAAATTCAAAATGTTCCTGCAAACGAATGCTTCAACCTAGGAGAACGAAACTTTTGCATCCATGTTTGATTGGAGTACTGCTCATTATTTGAAGTTATCATGAAGGTCGGACGAAAAAATATACATTGAGTTTTCAGGAGATGGTAGTTTTTTGGAAGCTTAACAATGCATTTCATTGAAAGAGTTATTCGCCAGTCTCTGCTTAAGGCTACATCAAGAGGAAACAAACCTTAGAGATAGAATGTAGAACTACTGTATTGTGTCAAGTTTCAAGAAGCTAGCACAAACCGTCTTTGATTTAGAGTTCTAACTGCATCTGTCAATATAGGAGAAAACACAGTGAAACCTAAAAATTCAAACTGTTCCTGCAAACGAATGCTTCAACCTAGGAGAATGAAACTTGGGCATCCAAGTTTGATTGGTGTACTGCTCATTACCTGAAGTTATCATGAAG
Source organism: Callospermophilus lateralis (assembly GCF_048772815.1). NCBI lineage: Eukaryota > Metazoa > Chordata > Mammalia > Rodentia > Sciuridae > Callospermophilus > Callospermophilus lateralis. Next base: position 685 of record NW_027514161.1, on the reverse strand, counting down.
GTTGGACGAGAAAATATACATTGAGATTTCAGGAGATGGTAGTTTTTTGGAAGCTTAACAATGCCTTTCATTGAAAGTGTTATTCGCCAGTCTGTGCTTAGGGTACATCAAGAGGAAACAAACCTTAGGGATAGAACGTAGAACTACTTTATTGTGTCAAGTTTCAAGAAGCTACCACAAACCGTGTTTGATTTAGAGTTCGAACTGCATCTGTCAATATAGGAGAAAACGCAGTGAAACCTAAAAATCCAAACTGTTCCTGCAAAGGAATGCTTCAACCTAGGAGAACGAAACTTGGGCATCCAAGTTTGATTGGTGTACTGCTCATTACTTAAAAGTATCATGAAGGTCGGAAGAAAAAATATATGTTCTGATTTCAGGAGACTCTAGTTTTTTGGCAGCCTACCAACGCCTTTCATTGAATGAGTTATTCGCCAGTCTCTGCTTAAGGCTACATCAAGAGGAAACAAACCTTAGAGATAGAACGTAGAACTACTGTATTGTATCAAGTTTCAAGAAGCTACCACAAACCGTGTTTAATTTAGAGTTCTAACTGCATCTGTCAATATAGGAGAAAATGCAGTGAAACCTAAAAATTCAAACTGTTCCTGCAAAGGAATGCTTCAACCTAGGAGAACGAAACATGTGCATCCAAGTTTGATTGGTGTACTGCTCATTACTTGAA
>NW_027514160.1:1282500-1391630 GCF_048772815.1 Callospermophilus lateralis | reverse complement strand
ATTGTCCGTCCTTACAACAGTATAATTCTATATACTTAAACATTGTTTATGTTTTCATAAAATGGTCAACAGATGTGATTAATTATGTAATGTTCAGATGTTTCCCAGAGTGCTCTATCATGAGGCAGGTTAATTTAAATATCAAATAGGGGGGCATAAAACCCGGTTCCTCTGGGAACCTGTATCCCTCACTTTAGCCATCCTATTAGGAAAAGGAGCTGCTGCAGGTGTGGGCACAGGAAGCACTGTCCTAGTCCATGTGACACAACAAATGACCCGATGAGAAGCAGCAATAGACCAAAATTTAAAGATATTAAAAACCTCCATCACAGTTTTATAGGAATCTTTAACCTCTCTCTCTGAAATTGTTTTACAGAACATGCGAGGGTTGGACCTCCTCTTCGTGAGAGAAGGGGGCTTTCGTGCTGCATTGAGGGAAAAAGTTGATTTTATGCCGACCATACTGGAGTTGTAAAAAAATCTATGAGTAAATTAAGAAGACGCCTAGAAGAGCATCAACAAGAGAGAGATGCACAAAAAGGGTGGTTTGAGTCTTTGTTCACACAGTCCCCCTGGTTAACTACGCTTTTATCAGCCCTGGCCAGTCCATTAATAATCCTCATTTCATTGCTAATTGTAGGACCCTGTTTGCTCAACCATCTAGTTTCCTTTCTACAAGCTTAAATTGGATAAGTTAAACTTATGGTAATCAGACAACAATATACCTCACTAGAAGACATAAAATGTGAGACCCCGCAATGCTCATTTTTATGATTAAAATTAACCAGAATAAGAAGTGGGGAATGAAAGGTTAATAAAATATGTACTTTTAACTTCTTGTTTTTCTGTATGCTTAACAAAATACTGATGAAATCTTGAAAACTGTTTGCTAATCTTGTTCCCAGAATGTGCTGTCCCCAATTGCCAAACTGTTGAATGTACTCCCTCTCCCATTGGCATGCAAACCACTCACTCGACCTGACCCATCAATAAATTTCCCTCCCTGCTCTCACCACGTAAACTGCATAAGCTCTGCTTAAGCTGTTCTTAGGGCTCTCTTCTCTATTCAAGTGAGCTCTGAGCCCCAGCATGCTGGACCCCCAATAAACCCTTTGCTGTTGCATGAGACAGTCTCTTCGTGGTCTCTTTTCCGACGCTCGCCCGACCTTTACATTGGTACAATCATAAGTGTGAACATTCCTATGTGTGTCCAGAATATTACTATAATAAATAATATATGTAGATCAGGTAATAGGAGTTTTTCTTCCACCATTTCTGGGAGCAATATTTTGAAGATATATGAATTAGTATTTTGGGTAGAAATAGGTGTACCATTTGTCTATGAATATAGAGATAATGCATGAATAGACAATACTGTGAATTAATAATATTACTGGTTCCAACTTTAAATAATGGATTGAATTGATATCTGAAAATATACAGGAAACCTTATATTGATATACTACATTTAATCCTACCCGTTATACATCTGAATGAAATATTAGGGTTATGGATTTTCATGAAGAGTGTTTGAGTTTTGCTTCAAAAGTGATTATGGAAATTGAAAATAATGTGTTTGGAAAGAAGTCTCATGAAAAGACCAGTCCAGAAACCTGGAGGTATGCATGTGTTCTGAAGCAGAAAGTGATTTAAAGTGAAACAAACGCCTATATATTTGCTAACTTGTGGATGATAAATATATACGATGATGTGCAGAAATTGAAGAAATAGTAATGTACCAGTGTTGAATAAAAATGAACGTTAAAATACACATCATGTCCCATAGGAATCTACTTGAATTGATGTTAAACTGCGTCCGTTAATGTAGAAATATTAGAATTTGTATGCACCATTCACTGAAGTTAGTTTTCAGTACTAGGAAACAAATATGTATTTCAGGTAGATGAGTATTTCTGAGAATAATCTTGTGAAAAGTTGATTATAAATCCACATACATGAACATGAATGAATTCAGGGAGTGTATAATAAGACTCATACATTTCATATTTTGAAAAATCTGGAGAGTATATATATATATATATATATATATATATATATATACACACACACACACACACACACACACAAACTGAGACTATAAAAATAGCAATATATATGCCAATTGAAATTCACCATGAAATATACATCATCCACAGATTCAAAAATATTCATGTTACTGAAGATAGATTTATGTATAATGTTGTTTAACTAGGAAGTTTACGCATACATTGAATTTTCAGTTCCAACAGCATTTAGGAGGAGTAGTCTCTTCTCACATTTTGTATCTGCCAAGTCAGCCACCTCACAAGAATGTACGTGTGATACCAGGTAGGATTCTATATGTGCATATAAAAATACATGTGCTGAATAGGCTACAGAGAGAGGGAGACAGGAATTCACATATTTGTTAACTTTAAAAACACATGGATAACTATTTCAACAGAAAATTGACTAGATTTATAACACCTACCCTTTTTTATGCAAAAGGCAAGTCCAACTATACACCGTGCCTCCTCTGAACTGCTTGGATTTCTATTCTGTTTGGGTTATTTTTCTCCATCATATTAGGAGTAGTAGTCAGAGTCCAGTAGGTTATGAGTTAGTGTCAGGGATCAGTATTTCAAATGGAAAATAGAATAATGAATCAAATGTGTATGCAAATATATGCTACACAAAAATCTTCCCACTCTCATCCAGAACAAATCCTTGACATTACCTTCGCCTGAAGTAAGTCACAATTAGAATAGAAGAGTTAGAAAATCTGTGAATACATATCTTGAGTGGAAAATGCTCAGAGTTCAGAACCTTGGAGGTGGTAGAGGAGTTTCCAAAAGTAAGGGACATGGTAAACACTCCTCTAACATGGAGGTCTGCTGGCGTAAAGACATCTTGAGAAACTGCCTCTGAGGTTGGGCACTTGAAACATACGTTATTTTCAGGAGCTTTAGCTTCCTTTGTAGTGAGACAATAAAATCTGGGTCTGCATCTATGTGACCTGGAGGATATGGTTTCTTATTTTCCAGTGAACATGAGGCAGCAGTGCTGAATTCACTCTTTGTAGGTAAACAGTGGCCACTGGGTTCTAATTGTCTCCCCATGTGTACTATGGAGCCATTTGGTCATCCTCCACTTTTCGTGGTGTTTCCTGCTGTTGCACTGGGAGTTTGGTATTTGCTTCACAAAATACAAGAAGTTCAACAGGGACACAGTGCTGGAGGGAGTTCTGTCACGTGTTGTGGGTCAGGGTCTGCAGGAAAATGCAACAACCAGGCTTCTTTCCCACATACCTTGCCCCCTTGTCCATAGCAACTTGATTCTGAACATGACCCTGAATCCTCTCCATATAAAAACATGCTTTTACATATTCGGGTCTCCTGGCTGCACCATGTTAGTCACAAAAAATTTGGAAGCCAATGAGAAATCCACATGGCCATAACACAGATGTATTATCACACAACTGCAGACCACTTCTCTAGGCCCAATACTCTGCAGGCTCTAACTTGCTTGCCCCCATGTCCATAGCAACTTGATTCTGAACATGGCCCTGAAATCTTTCAATATAAAAACATGCTTTTACATATACGGGTCTCCTGGCTGCACCATGGCAGTCACAATGAATTTGGAAGCCAATGGCAGAACCACATGGTCACAACACAGATGTATTATCACAAAACTGCACACCATTTCTCTAGGCCCACAACTCTGCAGGCTATAACTCAATGGCATCTCTGTTCTACACCATTTTCATGAAACCCAGTGAATTAAGGCAGGGTCTGGTACACTCAAGATCAGCAACAGGACATCCAAAGGTTCTCCAGTGCCACCTGGTCATGGGAATTTTAAAAATTTCATGGTATTTATCTCACCATTTTTCAAGGATGAAGTTGGAGGCACTGTGGGTTTCAATTCATTCAGGAACCATTAAATGTTGAGGAAGTTCATTTCAAAGAAAGCTCTGGAGAACTCTCACAGGCAAGGCTTCCAAAAGAGTGGCCAAAAGGTCACATGAAGCCAGGCACATTGAGGTCTCCAATGTGAGGTCCATGTGTGTTTTGACTCAAAACTATCCCTGCCAAGTCTTTCAGAATAAAATCATGTGATATACTGGCTGAGATTCCCAGTACTCTTTGGAAAACCACCCTGGGCCTAGATCTCAGTTTCCAAGGGTGACTTTCATGCGTGGCCTCCTAAAATCCCAACACTTTTCATGGCAATACTTCCCTGAGGTCAATTCCAGAACACAGTCTCTAAGGGGAATCAAACCAGAGTTCAAGCCCAGGTTGACCCAGTCATCTCTTCACACCGCCAATCAAATGAACACAATTAAAAACAAAACACTATCACATGGCCCCATCTTCTTCCTTATAGACACTCATCATAACCTCTGGTTGGAGCTTTCAATGAGGGGCACATTCCAAAAGAGTGTCCAAAATAAGCTCCCTTGCCCCTCATTTGGCTCAAGTCAGGGTGGGAAGGACACCCTTCCTGTGAACCAGGAGTGATCAAATAGGCCTGTCATTAATACTGCTCCGCTTTTCCAATTTGAGGCCTTCTGACTGTGGGGTTTAGATTCTTTATGTGAACTGGAGTCATGAGAAAAGACAAGCACCTCTGCAGAGATTTGAAGAACTCATTTGACCAAAAGAATCGCTATTCTCACTTGATTGATTTCAGGAACCTAACAGAGAAAGGCAATAGAATTCATTCACAATGACTGAAATTTTTTGCGAATTTGGTTTTGGTTTCACACATGGGATCTTTCTTTAGATCCATCAGGTGCTGAGAATCTAAGCCACAGCCTCACACAGGGCCAAGAGCCTGATTCAGACACATCCCTTTCCGAAGCAATTTAGCAAGAGCCACAGGTGATGCCCATTCATTTCCATTTGAAAACTGTTTTCTTCAGGCTTCACAAAGGGGTAGCCTGAGCCCAACATCTTCCTGACATTCAGGGCAACAGAACAATAGGTAAGCAAAAGGCCCAAAGAATGGTATCTCCACTGAGACTTTTCTGGTCACACTCATATCTGAGTTTTCTGAGATACTGGCCATTCCCTTCAGGTATCCAGTACATGGACATGTCAAAGACCTTGGAGTTGGTACATATCTTGCACACAAAACAATGAGACTATTCTGGAGAGTTGCCAGAATTCAGGAAGAAAACAGGGACTTAGGAAGGTAGTAGGTTTTGCCAATTCATAAGGCAAGCTGCAGTCCATTCATAAATTGGGCAGGATGAATGCTGGGAATCTTTCTACTACACAGGACACATCCATTGTTGCATTGTCTTTTCTCATGTCTACAACCACGGACACAGTGGGATACACAGACATAGAAACACTCACCTTGTCAAATGACTTACTAGAAATAGTTCACTGAAAACGAAACAAACCGCCTTTCCTACCTATTCTCAGAACAAGAGACAAAACCACACACCCACACTCACAATGGCACCTCCTTCCCCTAAGTAGGTCTGTGACTATCCGGAGTGTCCTCTGACTGGTGGGCAATACTATGTTCCCCCGAAATGGCCTGTGTTCTCTCAGATCTGGTTTCCTTGGCCAACTATGTGAAGTTGTCAGGAAAAAGTGGTGAGCCACTACCTGCTTTCTCAGGAAAGGTCCCTCTTCAGAGCTCTCCTGGCATTTGGCCATCCTCACATCAGTAGGTACCAAGAAAGACTGACTCTGTCCTTGGTAAATCCAAACAAGTGAGCCCACTGGGACTGGGACTGGAACTGCATCTGGGTGCCTGGCTTCTTTGATACCAAGTTCAGAGAGTTCCATCACCAAGGAAATGAGGTATGACACTTTCTTTGGAACTGAATGAGGTCACTGCCTTGGCAACCACTTGGTCCTAACAGTTGCTTCCAAGGGCCCCATGAGATGGAGGCTGCCCCTTCTTCCTCTGACACTTTCACAATTTAGAATGGTATATCAACCATAGGCACACACACAGGCCTGGTTTGGTCCATCTTCTCCACAATAAGAAGAGAGAGGCTGATTCAGACACATCCCTTCATCCTGACCAGGTGGTTTGTCATCGAAGATGACTTTTGCTCTTTCAGGTCCTTCATACCTGTCTACAACTTCTCCAGGTATCATTTCTGCATGGACCTTTGAGGATCTCAGCAGGTGGAAGGTCCCCTACTTTTCTGTATTGTAAGAACAACTTTGTCCCTGCTCTTCTGTAAAATGAGATTGAGGGAAAAGTGTATGTTTAGGGTTAATAACAGGTTTGATTTCGATTTGTGTTAGGAATCATTCTTCTGGATGAATATGGTATTGGGAACCTGGTATATTTACAAGAATGTAGAGGTGAAACATAAGTATGAAAACAGAAATCCAGGTATGATTTTAAACCCATAAGGGCATTGGGCCGTTGATTGGGATACTTAGCTTTGAATTATGTTCTGCACAGATGTCTCAGATAATTTGATATACAATGGCATAGGACCTTGTACCTTGGAAGATTGAATGTAGAAGAGAACATCCCTTCAAAAAGGGATAGTCGGTAGGATTAGGAAGATAGTCGGTCGTTTTAGGAAGAAGAGTGAGTATATGATTTGGAACAAAAGTTCTTTAGCAATAGGATTTCAGTTAGAGAGTGAATGTATATGTCAGCACATATGAAGAGCCAGTCACGATGATGAAGTGTTGAAAACATGTAGAAAAGAAGATATCAATAAAGATATTACGAAATCAGGGAAAGTATAAAGTGAGTGAGAGGATTAGACATTTTCAACAGGCTTGAGGTTGAATCTTAGAAAGAAACAAATATGAAGTCACCAATAATATTGACATTTGAGAGCATTAGGCACCCTGGACATGGATGTTTTTAGTAATCTATGTTCACTTTTCATTTAGGCTTTGCTTGGTTTAATCATAAGTGTAACATTTACATTTTTGTCAAGAATATTATTGTGATAATATGTATATGTAGATCAGGTGACATAAGTATTTCTTCCACCATTTTTGGTAGCAATATACTGAAGACATAAAATTAGTATTGGGCGTACAAAGAGGTGTACCCTATGTCTATGAATATAGAGATAAAGCATGAATAGACCATACTGTGAATAAGTAATATAACTTGTTCCAACTTAATATAATGGGATGAACTGATATCTGAAAAATTACTGGAAATCTTATATGCATATACAATCATTCATTCCAACCAGTTATTCATCTAATGTCAATATTAGTGTTTTGGTTTATCATGAAGAGTGTGTGAGTTTTACTTCAAAAGTGATTATGGAAATCGAAAATAATGTGTTTGGAAAGAGTCTCATGAAAAGACCAGTCAAGAAACCCTGACAATACATGTGTTGTGAAGTAGGAAGTGATTAAAGTTTAAAGAAATGCCTACAAATTTGTGAACTTGTGGATGAAATACATATCTTATGATGAGCAAAAACTGAAGAAATAATAATGTACCAGTGTTGAATATAAATGAACATCATATTATATATCATGTCCCATTGGAATCTACTTGCATTGGTGATAGACTGGATCAGTTCCTGTAGAATTATTAACATTTGTATGCACCATTCACTGAAGATAGTTTTCAGTACTAGGAAACAAATATGTATTTAAGGTGGATGAATATTTCTGAGACTAATATTTTGGAAAGTTTATTATAAATCCACATGCATGAACATGAATGAATTTAGAGAGTGTATATAAGACACATATATTTCATATTTTGAAAAATCTGGAGAGTGTATATATATATATATATATATATATATATATATATATATATATATATACACACACACACACACACACACACACACACATACCCACACACACACAAAAAAAAACACACACAGACATTTAAAAGTAGCAATATATATGCCAATCGAAATTCATCTTTAAATATATATCATCCACAGATGCAAAAATATTTATTTTACTGAACATGAGTTTATGTATAATGATGTTCTACTAGGAAGTTTTCCTATAGGTGGAATTTTCAGTTCCAACAGCAATTTGGAGGAGTGATCTCTTCTCACAATTTGTATCTGCCAAGTCAGCCACCTCACAAAAATGTACATGTGATACCAGGTAGGATTCTATAAGTGCATATGAAAATACATGTGATGAATAGGCTACAGAAAAGGGAGACAGGAATTCATATATTTGTTTAATTTAAAAACACATGGTGAACTATTTCAATTAAAAATTGACTAGATTTATAACACCTACCATTTATCATGCAAAAGGTAAGTCCAAGTATGCAGCATGCCTCCTCTGAACCGCTTGTATTTCTATTCTGTTTGGGTATTTTTCTCCATCATATTAGGATTAGTAGTCAGAGGATAGTAGGGTATGGGATAGTGTCAGGGATTCAGTATTTCGAATAGAAAATTGAAAATGAATGCAATGTGTATGCAAATATGTGCTACACAAATATCTTCCCACTCTCATCCAGAGCAATGCCTTGACATTACCTTCGCCCCATGTATGACACAATTAGAGGAGAAGAGTTAGAAAATCTGTGAATAAATATCTGCAATGGAAACTGCTCAATTTTCACAAATTTGGAGAAGGTAGAGGAGTTTCCAAAATTAAGGGACAATGTAAACTCTCCACAAACATGGAGCTCTGCTGGCCTAAAGAGTTCTTAAGAAACTGCCTCTGAGGTTGGGCACATGAAATATATGTTGTTGTCAGGAGCTTTAGCTTCCATTGTAGTGAGACCATCCAAGCTGGGTCTGCATTTTTGTGACCTTTGTGAGCACATGGTTTCTTGTTTTCCAATGAACATGAGGCAGCATTGCTAAATTCTCTCTTTGTAGGTAAACTGTGACCAATGGGGGCTAAGTGTCTCCGCGTGTGCACTGTGAACCCATTTGGTCATCCTCCACTTTTCGTGCTGTTTCTTGCTGCTGCACTCGCAATTTGGCATTTGCTTCATGAAACAAGGAGTTCAACTGGGACACAGTGCTGGAGCGAGTTCTGTCACGTGTGGTGGGTCAGGGTCTGCAGGAAAATGCACCAACCATGCTTCTATTCCACCAGCTTGCCTCCTTGAGCATAGCAACCTGATTCTGAACATTGCCCTGAAACTCCTACATATAACAAGATGCCTTTTCAGAGAAGGGTCTGCTGGCTGCACCATATCAGTCATAATCCATTTGGAAGCCAAAGGCAGATCCATATGGCCAAACCACAGATTTTTTATCACACACCTGCCCACAACTTCTCTAGGTCCACTACTCAGCAGGCTCGAACTTACTTGCATCTCTTTTCTATACCATTTTCATGAAAACCAGTCAATCAAGGCACCTTCTGGTATATTCATAATCAGAAACAGGACATCCAAAGGTTTTCCAGTGCCACCTGCTCATGGGAATTTTAAAAATTTCATGGTATTTATCTAACCATTTTTAAAGGATGAAGTTGGAGGCACTGTGGGTTTTAATTCATTCAGGAACCATTAAATGTTGAGGAAACTCATTTTAATGAAAGCTCTCGAGAACTCTCACAGGCAAGGCTTCCAAAAGAGTGGCCAAAAGTTCACATGAAGCCAGGCCCATTGAGGTCTACAATATGAGGTCCATGTTTGTTTTGACTCTCAACTATTGCTGCCAAGTCTTTCAGAATAAAATCATGTGATATCCTGGCTGAGATTCCCAGTGCTCTGTGGAAAGCAACCCTGGGTCAAGACTCATTTTCCAAGAACTACCCTCATGCGTGGCCTCCTAAAATCCCAACACAACTCATTGCAATACTTCTCTAAGATCAGTTCCAGAATGCAGTCTCTAAGGGTAATTACGCCAGAGTTCCAGCCCACGTGGACCAATTCATCTCTTCCAACCGCCACACAAGTGACCACAATTAAAACCAAAACACTCCCACATGGACCTCATCTTCTTCCATATAGACACTCATCATTACCTCTGGCTGGAGGATTCTATGAGGGGCACAGCCCAAGACAATGTCCAAAAGAAGCTTCCTTACCCCTCATATGCCTAAAGGCCCGGACTCCCTTCCTGTGAACCAGGAGTGATCAAATAGGCCTGCCGTTAATACTGCTCCACTTCTGCAATTTGTGGCCTAGTGACTGTGGGGTTTAGATTCTTTTTGTAAATGGGAGTCATGAGAAAACCCAAGCACCTATGGGCTAGACTCTGCAGGGCTTTGAAGAACTCATTTGACCCAAAGGATCCCTATTCTCACTTGATGGAGGCAGGAACATTACAGAGGAAGACGAGAGACTCCATCCACAATGACCGCTCTTTTGGCCATTTTGGTTTTGGATGCACACATGGGATCCTTCTTTAGACCCATCAGGTGCTGAGAATCAAAGCCACAGCCTCACACAGGGCCAAGAGGCTGATTCAGACACATCCCATTCTAAAGCAATTAAGCAAAGAGCCCAAGGTGATGCCCATTCATTTTCATTTGAAAACTGTTTTCTTCAGGCTTCAAAAAGGGGTGGCCTGAGTCAAAGAACTTCCTGACATTCAGGGCAACAGACAAATAGGTAAGCAAAAGACCCAAAGCAAGGTTTATCCATTGAGACTCTCCTGGTCCCAATGATATCTGTGTTTTCTGACAAGCTCTCATTCCCTTCAGCTATCCAGTACATAGCCATGTCACAGATCTTGGAGGTGGTTCATATGGTGGACATAAAATCATAAGCCTATTCTGAAGAGTGGCCATAATTCTACGAAGAAAACAGGAACTTTGGAAGATAGTAGGTGTTGCACATCCATAAGGCAATCCACAGTCCATTCATAAATTAGGCAGGATGAATGCTGAGAAGCTTTCTACTAGACATGACAAATCCATTGATGCATTCTCTTTTCTAATGTCTACAACCACAGACACGGTGGGATACACAGACATAGAAACACTTGCCTTGTCAAAGGACTCAGTAGACACAGTCCATTCCAAACCAAACAAACTGCCTTTCCTACCTATTCTCAGAACATGAGACAAAACCACAAACTCACACCCACAACCACAAAGGCACCTCTTTCCTCCAAGTAGGTATGTGACTATCTGGAGAGCCCTCTGACTGGTGGACCATTTTATGTTCCCCCGAAACGGCCTGTCCTGTCTCAGATCATGTCTCTTTGGCTAACTCTGTGAAATTGTCCGGGAGCAGCAGTGAGACACTACCTGCTTTCTCAGGAAAGGCCCCTCTTCAGAGCTCACCTGGCATTTGGCCATACTCACATCAGTATTTACCAAGAAAGATGGACTCTGTCCTCTGTAAATCTAAACAAGTGAGCCCACTGGGACTGGAACTGGGACTGCCTCTGGGTGCCTGGATTCCAAGTTTAGAGTGTTCCTTCACCAAGAAAATTAGATGAGGTCACTTCTTTCTGGAACTGATTGAATTTGCTGCCTTTGCAACCACTTTGTCCTAACAGTTGCTTCCAAGGGTCTCATGAGATGGAGGCTGCCCCTATTTCCTGTTACAATTTCACAAGATAGAAAGTTATATCAACCATAGGCACCTGGGAACAGCTCTCTACATAGGCCTGGTTTGGTCCATCTTCTCTACATTAAGAAGATAGAGGCTGATTCAGACACATCCCTTCGTCATGACCAGGTTGTTTGCAATTGAAGATGACTTTTTCTCTCTCAGGTACTTCATAGTTCCCTATATCTTCTCCAGGGATTATATCTGCATAGACCTTTGAGCTTCTCAGCAGGTGAAAGTCTCCCTACATTTTTGTATTGTAAGACCAACTCAGTCCTGCTCTTTTGTAAAGATAGATTGAGGGAACAGTATATGGTTAGGGTTAATAACGGGTTCGATTTGTGTTAGGAATCATTCTGCTGGATGAATAAGAATATTGGGATCCTGTGGTATTTATAAGAATATAGAGGTGAAATATAAGTATGACAATGGAATTCTAGATAAGATTTGAAGCCCAGAAGTGCACTGGGCACTGGAGTGGGAAACTTAGCTTTGAACAATGTTCTGCACAGATATCTCAGATAAATCTATATATAATGGCAAAGGACCATGTACCTTGGTTGATTGAATGTGTAAGAAAACATCCAGTCAAAAAGGGATAGTCGGTAGGATTAGGAAGATAGTGTAGGTTTAGATAGAAGAGTGAGAATAGGATTTGGACCAAAAGTACTTTAGCAATAGAGTTTTGGTTAGAGAGTGAATGTAAATGTCAGCACATGTGAAGAGTTGGTCACAGTGATGAACTGGAAAAAATATGTAGGAAAGCATTTATCAATAGAAACATTAGGAAATCAGGCAAAGTATAAAGTGAGTGATAGGATTAGACATTTTCAACAAGTTGAGATTTAATATATAATCTTAGGAAGAAACAAATATGTAGTCACCGACAGGATAGACATTTGAGAGCATTAGGCAACCTGGACATGGATGGTTTTAGTAATCCATGCTCACTTCCTATTTAGGATTTGGTACAATCATAAGTGTGACATTTGCGTTTTGTGTCCAGAATATTACACTGAAAAAATGTATATTTATATCAGGTGACATGAGTATTTCTTCCTCCATTTCTGGAAGCAATATGTTGAAGACATATAAATTAGTATTGGGGGTACAAATACGTGCACCCTGTGTCTCTGAATATAGAGAAAATGTATGAATAGACAATAGTGTGAATAAAGAATATAATTGGTTTCAACTTTAAAAAATGTATTGAAGTGATATCTGAAAATATAAAGAAAATTTTATATTGATAAACATACATTCATTCAAACCAATTATACATCTATTTGTAATATTAGGGTTATGGTTTATCATAAAGGGTGTGAGTTTTGCTTCAAAATTGATTATGGAAATCGAAAATAATGTGTTTGGGTAGAAGTCACATGAAAAGACCAGTCAAGACACCTGGAGGAATACATGTGTTCTGAAGCAGGAATTGATTGAAAGTGAAACAAATTCCCATAAATTTGTGAATTTGTGGATGAAATATATATCCTATGATGTCCATAATACGAATAAATATTAATGTACCAGGGTTTAATAAAAATGAACGTCAAAATGCACAGCTTGTCATATCGGAATCGAGGTGCATTGATGTTAAACTTGGTCAGTTACTGTAGAAATATTAGTTAAATCTGTTTTTCAGGTGGATGAATATTTCTGAGAATAATCTTGTGAAAAGTTGATTATAAATCCAAGTCCATGAACATGAATAAATTTAGCGAGTGTAAATAAGACACATATATTTCATATTTTCAAAAATCTGGAGAGTGTATATATATATATATATATATATATATATATATATATATATATATATATTTACACAAAACACACACACAGACATTAAAAAGTAGCAATATATATGCCACTCAAAATTCATCTATAAATATATATCATCCAAAGATGCAAAAATATTTATTTTACTGAACATGAGTTTATGTATAATGTTTTTCTACTAGGAAGCTCCCCTATAGGTGGAATTTTCAGTTCCAACAACGATTTGGAGGAGTGATCTCTTCTCACAATTTGTATCTACCAAGTCAGCCAACTCACAAAAATGTACATGTGATACCAGGTAGGATACTATAAATGCATATAAAAATACATGTGATGAATAGGCTACAGAGAAAGGGACAGGAATTCATATATTTGTTAATTTTAAAAACACATGGAGAGCTATTTCAATTGAAAATTGACCAGATTTATAACACATACCATTTATCATGCAAAAGGCAAGTCCAAATATACAACATGCCTCCTCTGAAATGCTTGTATTTCTATTCTGTTTGCGTTACTTTTCTCCATCATATTAGGATTAGTAGTCAGAGTCTAGTAGGGTATGTGAATATTTCTGAGAATAATCTTGTGAAAAGATGATTATAAATCCACATTCATGAATATGAAAAATTTAGGATGTGTAAAATAATACACATATATTTCATATTTTGAAAAATCTGGAGAGTGTGTATATATATATATATATATATATATATATATACACACACACACACACACACACAAACATTCACAGACATTAAAAAGTAGCACTATATGCCAATTTAAAATCACCATGAAATATATATCATCCACAGATCCAAATAAATTCATTTTACTGAACATCGATTTATGTATAATGTTGTTCAACTAGGAAGCTCACCCACAGTTTGAATTTTCAGTTCCAACAGCGTTTAGGAGGAGTGATCCCTTTTCACAATTTGTATCTGCCAATTCAGCCACCACACAAGAATGTACGTGTGGTAACAGGTAGGATTCTAAATGTGCATATAAAAATACAGGTGCTGAATAGGCTTCAGAGTAAGGGAGACAGGAATTCACATATTTCTTAACTTTTAAAATACATGGAGAACTATTTCAAAAAAAATTGACAAGATTTAAAACTCCTACACTATATAATTCAAAAGGCAAGCCCAACTATCCACCATGCCTCCTCTGAACTGCTTGTAGTTCTATTCTTTGGGGGGTATTTTTCTCCAACATATTAGGATTAGTAGTCAGAGTCTAGTAGGGTATGTGTTAATGTCAGTGATTCAGTATTTTGAATGGAAAATAGGAAAATGAATCCAATGTCTATGCAAATATGTGCTTCAGAAAAATCTTCCCACTCTCATCCAGAACAATCCCTTGACATTACCTTCGCCCCAAGTAAGACACAATTAGAGGAAAAGTGATAGAAAATATGTGAATACATATCTGAAATGGAATTTGATCAGGAGTTCACAACCATGGAGGTGGTAGAGGAGTTTTCAAAAGTAAGGGACAGGGTAAGCACTCCACAATCACAGAGCTCTGCTGGCCTAAAGACTTCTTGAGAAACTGCCTCTGAGTTTGGGCACTTGAAATATATGTTGTTTTCAGGAGCTTTTGCTTCCTTCTAGTGAGACGATCAAAGCTGGGTCAGCATCTATGTGACCTGGAGGATATAAATTGTAATATTCCAATGAACATGAGGGAGCAGTGCTGAATTCTCTCTTTGTAGGTATACTATGGCCACTTGGGGCTAAGTGTGTCCCCGCGTGGACTGTATATTCATTTGTTCCTCTTCCAGTCTTCATTGTGTTTCTTGCTGCTGCACTGCGACTTTGGTATTTGCTTCACGAAATACATGGAGTTCAACTGGGACACAGTGGTCTAAGTGTCTGCCCGTGTGGACTGTGAAGCCATTTAGTAATCCTCCACTTTTCCTGGTGTTTCTTGCTGCTGCACTGCGAGTTTTGTATTTGCTTCATGAAATACAAGGAGTTCAACTGGGACACAGTGCTGGAGGGAGTTCTATCACATGTGGTGGCTCACACATGAGCATTCATGAAACCGGCCTCTATACCACATAGCTTGCTCCCTTGACCATAGCAACCTGATTCTGTAAATTACCCTAAAACCTCTCCATATAACAAGATGTGTTTACTAATAATGGTCTCCTGGCTGCACCATGTCCGTCTCATGACATTTGGAATCCAAAGGCAGATCCACATGGCCCCATCACAGATGTTTTATCACACACCTGCCTACCCCTGCTCTAGGCCCTCTACTCATCAGGCTCCAAATTACTGGCATCTCGGTTCTACACCATTTTCATTAAACCCAATCAATCAAGGCACTGTCTGGTACACTCATGATCAGAAATAGGACATCCAAAGGTTCTGTATGCCACCTGTTCATGGGAATTTCAAAAATTTAAACTATTTATCTAGCCATTTATCAAGGATAAAGTTGGAGGCACAGTGGATTTCAATTCATGCAGGAACCATTAAATGGTGAGTATGATCATTTCAATGAAAACTCTGGAGAACTCTCACAGGCAAGGCTTCCCAAAGAGTGTCCAAAAGGTCACCTGAAGCCAGGCTCATTGAGGTCTACAATTGAGATCCATGAGTGTTTTGATCTCAACTATGACTGCCAAGTCTTTCAGAATAAAATCTTGTGGTATCCTGACTGAGATTCCCAGTGCTCTGTGGAAAGCTACCCTGGGCCTACATCTCAGGTTCCAAGGGCGACTCTCATGCATGGCCTCCTCAAATCCCAACACAACTCATGGCAATACTTCACTAAGCTCAGTTCCAGGACAGAGTGTCTAAAAGGAGTCACACCAGAGTTCAGGCCCAGGAGGACCCAGTAATCTCTTCCAGCTACCACACATATGACCACAATTTAAATCAAAACACTCCCACATGGGCCTCATTTTCTTCTACACAGACACGCATCATAACCTCTGGCTGGAAGTTTCCATGAGGGGTGCAGCCCAAGACAGTGTCCAAAATAAGCTCCATTGCCCCTCATTTGCCAAAAGTCAGGGTGGCCTAAACACCCTTCCTTTGAACCAGGAGTGATCAAATAAGCCTGCCTTTAATACTGCTCTGTTTCTCCAATTTGAGGCCTAATGACTGTCAGGTGTAGATTTTCTATGTGATTTGGAGTCATGAGAAAACCCAAGCACCTATGGGCTATCCACTGTAGGGCTTTGAAGAACTCATTTGACCCAAATGATCCCTATTCTCACTTGACGGAAGTCAGGAACTGAAAAGGTCGGGCGAACTTCGGAGGAAAAGACCACCAAGAGACTGTCTCATGCCACAGCAAAGGGTTTATTGGGGGTCCAGCATGCTGAGGCTCAGAGCTCACTTCAGAGGAGCAAAGAACAAAGAGCCCCGAGAACAACTTGAGCAGAGTTTATATACATTCTTTAGAGAGGGCAGGGACTTTACATACATCATAGCCTCCTTTAGAAAATCATCATATACCGTGGGAAAATCAAATAATAACTCTAAAACATGATTAGCACATTCATTGGCGGGAACAGGTTGGGCAGCGGGTGATTGGTCAGCCGTGAGAAGGAGTATACATTTAAACTGATTGGTTGAAGCACTGAGATGTATACGTGCAAATCTGCATGGTTTCTGGAAGGGGTGGTTAAGTAACGAGGTGGTCAGGGAAGATTTCAACACACATCTAATGGGAAGATCCGGGAATTGTCTTAAGTGCCACAGGAATTTCAGGTTCTGAGTGCAGCTTGGAAAATGTACAAAACCTGGTTCTTTACGTTTCAATTTCAATTTCTTTTATTCTTTCATTTCCCACCCCTTTTTCTGACTACTTTTAATCTTAAAAGTAATGAATCAAAATTATTGTGGGGTTTCACATTCTATTCCTACCAGTGCAGCATATTTCTGTCTGATTATCATGAGTTTCACCTGCCTAATCTGAGCCTGGAGAAAGGAAACTATGTGGTTAAGCAAACAAGGTCCCACAGTTAGCAACACCATAAGGATGATCAGGGGTCCAGCTAAGTCTGATATTAGTGTAGTTACCAGGGGTACTCGGTTAACCATGACTCAAAGCACCCTTGTTGAATCTCCCATTCTCTCTGGCGCTCTTCAAGGTATTTTCTTAATTTACTCATGAAGTATTTTGCAACTCCAATATGGTCAGCATAAAAACAACATTCTTCTCTCAGTGCAACACAGAGGCCCTCTCCCTCATCAAGAGGAGGTCTAATCCTCACCTGTTCTGTAAAACAACTTCAGAGAGAGAGGTTAAGGATTCCTGCAAAGCTGTGATGGAGGTCTCTAACGTCTTCAAGTCTTGATTTATTGCTGTTTCTAATTGGGCCATTTGTTGTTAACCACGCATCATAGAAGCTGTTCCCATACCCACTCCTGCAGCAGCTCCTATCCCCAATAGGATGGCTAGAGTAAGGGACAATGGTTCCCCTTGATATCGGGTTGTTTGTCCCCCTAGTAGACCTTCAAATGATTAGGCATTATGATAGAGTACCCTGGAGAGTATCTGCACCATTACACAATAATTTACAGGGCTGTCAAAGACCTGGGCTGAAATACAAGGAGTTCTGACTGTGTGGAGTTCAGTACCATAAAGGTTCCTTTAATTAGTTCCCAGGGGGAGGAGTCAGATGTACTCTGGACTGGGGAAGTAGGCAAAGACGGAATCCAGGAAGTATTAGATGGTAGAGGGGTTCTGGTAGATCTAGGCATGGAAGGTTTAGGAGGCTTAATTCCTGGCTTGAGGGGATTGGGTCCTATTGCTGTGGGATTTTCTTTCTTTTTAAGCCAGACGGTGAACCAGAGACCAAATTCATCACCTGGGCCATAAATATAGAATCGCATTCCCCACGTATTTCCCATAGGCCAGGTTTTTCTGAGGTAGCCCCTTCCTTTGGAAGTGAAAGTTATATTGAGGGGGTAACATAGAGTATTCTTTCCACAGCGAGTTTTTGACACCACTGGGCAAGCAGCACATTTCTTGGGATCAATCCAGGTGTCATTTCATCCTACCGGAATCATACCTTTCTGGGGAGTTTGGGTTCCACCATGCAGCTTTCGTTTGTTCACAACCCCAAGATCTACAATAAAAGTCACTGGGTCCTCCACAGGTTTGGGCCTGTTTTATGACTTTGGAAATCAGGTGGGCACACAAAATAGTCAAGACTGGCTAGTTTACACCTGAGCTGGGGGAGATGACATCCATAATTCATGGGTTAAGGTGGTCTATGTTGCCCTGGTTAGGGTTTGAGTGGGATCTGTGTGGGGTCCTCTATGTCAGGGAGATCCCAGTCAGGGAAGCCTATGGCAAGCTGACAAATGTCCGGGTGGAGAGATGGCCACCAAGTCCATAAGGTGGCTGTTTGTGAAATAGATCACACTACTTGCCCATTAGGATTCATTACTTGCCCTTGTTGCTGAGCACGCTGATGGGGATTAGGGCTGCTGGTGGTCATGGGAAGAATCCATAGCCCTACCCACATGACGGACACGCAACTTGAGATGGATACCAGTCTGTAGAAGTTTCCAGCCAGAGTCTGTACAGGGCTCAGGCATGAGATGGGAGGCATTGATCCAGGAAGTGATCCCATCCACTTTCACCACTGTGGGTGTTATAAGCAGCACCTGGTATGGTCCTTTCCAGTGGAGTTCCAGGGATGACACCTGACGCCATCTCACGTAGACGAAGCCTCCCACTTGATATCAATGTGGGGTTCCCTCGTCTCCAGTCTGATAAGCAGAGGCCAAATGTTTCCACAGGTATCGCTGGGTGCTGGGTTTGTTAAAGGGCTTTAAATCTGTCAAGCAAGGGGGTGTGAAAGGAATCATTAAGTCTCATAGTTGGGATTAGGTCCCCTACTGGAGGAAGGGCACCATTGAGAATTTCATAAGAGGTGAGGTTACACAAAGAGGCGGAGGGGGTATTTCTTTCACAAAACAGTGCATAAGGTTGGAGCATAGTCCATTTTTTATGCCAGTCTCCAAGCTTAATTTTGTTAAGTACTCTTTGATGGTTCTATTCATCCTTTCTACCTGTCCTGAGCTATAGGGTCTATAAGCACAATGTAACTTCCAATTAATCCCCAGGGTCCTGGCAAATCCCTTACTTTCCTGGGGCATGAATGCCGGTCCGTTAGCGGACCCTATTACCTTAGGCAGGCCGAAACTTGGAAAAATGTCTTCTACGATATTTTTGACTACCATTTGAGCTGTTTCTTTCTTCATGGGGAAGGCTTCGACCCATCCTGAAAAAGTATCTACAAAGACTAGGAGATATTTAAGTTCATACCTTGCTGGCTTAATTTCAGTAAAGTTCAATTCCCAGAATTGTCCTTGTCTGGTTCCTCGTAAGCGCTTCCCTGCAGGAAGCTTGGATGGGTAAGCATTAATTACTTGGCAGACTTGACAAGCTCTAGTCACCTGCTCAACTATTTCTTTCCTCTGTGAGTCAGTCAATAATAAGTCCTTTCTCCGGTCCTTTAAGAGTGCCTATATCTTCTCTGAGTCTAAGTGGGTGAGCTGGTGTACGTCTTTGACATAAAGGTGGGCTTTTTGAAATTGTAAACTTGGCTCTGTAGGATCCCAGAGTTCTGTATCTGTCTCCTCAGATGATAAGTTGCCTGAATGTTCCGGTGCGGCCAAGTCTCCTGATTGTTGTTCCCCCTGGTGTGGAAAAAATTAACACAGTCACTCCATTTAGGGCTGCCAATTAAGCTTCCTCATCTGCCCTTCTTTTTCCAACCGCCACGGGGTCGTTTCCCTTCTGGTGCCCTGGGCAGTGCACTATAGCTAGTTCCTTAGGGCCCTGCACTGCTGAGAGAAGTTGGAGGATCTCATCTTTGTTCTTTATTTATTTCCAGGTGGAGGTTAATAACCCCCTTTGCTGGTAAATAGCCCCGTGCACATTTGCAGTGGCAAATGCATAGCGGCTATCAGTGTATATGGTGGCCCTTTTGCCTGTTGCTAGTTCCAATACTTTCGTAAGGGCAATCAGTTCTGCTTTTTGGGCTGATGTCAGTTCTGGGAGACCAGAGGAACACATGACATTAATTTTGCTAACTACTGCTTCTCCAGCCCACCGCTTACCATCTTGGAGGAAGCTGCTGCCATCCATAAACCATACAACTTCAGGGCAAGGCAGTGGCTGATCCTTCAAGTCTCGTCGTATACTGGTTTCCTCTGCCAGTATGTGTTGACACTCATGAGCGACGGGTCTTGATGATTCTTCTGGCAGCAGTGTAGCCGGGTTGAGTGGAGCAGCGGGTCCCAGCGTGATTCTGTCTTTGTCAAGCAAGAGGTTCTGGTAGTGGGTTATTCTAGAGTTTGATAGCCACATCTCTGGAGGCTGACAGATGATGCACTCCAGGGCATGGGGGATTATAATCGTTAGCTTCTGTCCCAACGTTAATTTATCAGCATCTTTTATTAGAAGGGCTGCCGTTGCTATAGCTCTTAAGCAATGGGGAGACCCACTAGCCACTGGGTCCAGTTTATTTGATAAGTATTCTACCGGCCTTTTCCAAGGTCCCAAAGTCTCAGTGAGCACAACCCGTGCTATTCCTTTCTTTTCCTCGATGTAGAGACTGAAGGGTTTTTCTATATCTGGGAGTGCTAAGGCCGGAGCAGATAGCAGCACCTTTTTTCTGACATTATCAAAAGCTTGTTGGTGCTCAGGGGTCCATTGGAAGTGGGCATCCCCCTTTATCAGCGGGTATAAAGGGGCAGCCAGAGACACGAACCCAGGAATCCATAACCTGCAAAAGCCGGCAGTCCCAAGAAACTCCCTGAGTTGTCTCTTATTAGATGGGGGCAGTATCTGCACAAAGGTTCGTTTTGTGGGCTCAGTGAGCCATCCTTTGCCACCCCTAAGAGAATAACCCAGGAAGATTACTTCTTGCTGACAAATTTGGGCCTTTTTGGCAGAAGCCCTATATCCAAGCCGAGCAAGCTTGGAAAATAATGCTTGGGTCCCAGACTCATAGTTCTCTTTGGTGTCGGCTGCCAGTAGCAGACCATCCACATATTGGAGTATGGTGACATCGGGGTGTGCAGTTTTGAAGTCATTGAAGTCCTTGTGGAGGGGTTCATCAAAGAGAGTGGGAGAGTTTTTGAACCCCTGTGGGAGTCTAGTCCAGGTTAGTTGGACAGATGTTCCTTTTTCGGGGTCTATCCACTCAAAAGCAAACAGCAACTGACTGTCCTTATGTACGGGCAAGCAAAAGCGAGCATCTTTTAAGTCTAGCACAGTGTACCATTCCTGCTCCAGATTCAGAGCGCTAAGCAAATTATATGGATTCGGTACAGTGGGGTGAATGTCCTGCACTCTGTTGTTGATCTCTCTTAGGTATTGAAGCGTCCGGTAGTCCCCAGTTCCTGGCTTTCTTACTGGTAGCAGGGGGATATTCTAGGACAAATGACAGGGCCTTAAGACCCCAAGAGCCAGGTATTTCTGAATATGGGCCCTTATCCCATCCTTAGCTTCTTTGATTAGAGGATATTGTTTAACACTGATTGGAGAGATAGAGGCTTTTAATTCTACTACTATTGGAGGTTGTTATATGGCTAGACCTAACCCAGCAGTTTCTGCCAAGTCATTAGGATAATCTTTTATCCATTTCTGGGGTAGTTTGCCTGTTTGATCAGTCCTAGGAGGCGCGAAGTGTTGATGTTCATCTTCTACGGATGTTGTCAAAGCCATGACTATGGGAGTTTTTACTGAAGCCTTTAGAAACTCCACTTGGGGACCATCAGGGTTAAAGGTTATTCTAGCCCAGAGTTTGGTAAGCAGATCCCAGCCCATCAATGGGGCTGGGCATTCTTGGATTACTTGGAAAGCGTGGTGGACTTTTCCATTTCCTAGGTCCATAGTCCTGTCAGTTGTCCAAGCCCAATATCTACTGCCATTAGTACCTTTAACAGGGGACCATTTATTTGATAGGGGGGCCAGTGGGGTCTTAAAGGTTGATTATACTGCTCCTGTATCCACTTCAAAGTTCACTGGGGTCCCCTCCACTTTAAATGTTACCCTGAGCTCGGAGAGGGGATCCGAGCCCCGACTTTCCTAGACCTCTTCTAGAGTCAGCACGGCGGACTGGCATCTCTGCTTCTTTTGGGGGCACTCTTTGGCCTAGTGTCCTGTTTTCTTTACAGTAGGCACACTGATCTGAGGCCAGGGGCATCCATTGGCGGGGGCCCAGGTATCCCTTTCTGTCTCCCTGCTTTTTAACTTCTGGCATATTTGGTGCTCTGACCAGAACCTTAGTCAATGCTTTAGTCTGCCTTTTGCTCCTTTCATCCTCCTTTTGTTCCCTTTCCGTCTCTCTCCTCTGTTCCCTTTCCTCCTCAGTTTCTCTCTTATAATATACTTTCTCAGCATCTCTTACTAAATCTCTCAAGGTCTTATCTTGTAATACATCTAGACGTTGTAACTTTCTCTTAATATCTAGGGCAGCCTGCTCGATAAAGGCCATTGCAACAGATGCTTGTTCATCCTCTGCCTGAGGATCAAAAGGAGTATATTTCCTATATGCTTCCATAATTCTCTCCAGAAACATAGAGGGAGACTCATTAGGCCCTTGGATAATCTCTCTTACCTTGGCCAAATTAGTCGGCCCTCTGGCGGCCACTCGGAGACCCGCTATTAGAGTCTGGCGATAAGTGGACAGATGCTACCTACATTTAAAGGTGTTTGGGTGCCAGTTGGATCGGTTCATTGGCCCGTAGGGACGGAGAGGAAGCATCATAGGGGCTTCCGAGTTTTCTATTATCCGTCACCGGCGGGTTCCTTTAGGTGGCCCAGCTTCCTCCAGGGGAGGAGGGGTTGCTGCTGCAGAGAAGTCCCCTGGAGTGCTTGGGTCTGGCCCAATTGCCTCTAGCGGCGGAGAGGCTGAGTCAGCGGCGAGAATATCATCTGGAACGTGTTGGGGGTTGGAGAGCGAGGGTAGATGATAAGGAGGGGGAGGAGTGTCCAGTCTTGTGACTCAGGGAGAATGGAAGGAAGAGGGGGAGGAGTGGAAGGTTTGAATGATAGGATGCTGGGGGAAGGGGTATATGGCTGTTGATCTGGGTGGCCACGTGGCCCCGGCTGAAAGACAATATCTCTGACTTTTCGGATTAGAGGGAAGTAGAAGGATCCTTCTGGGGGGCCACCTGACTCCGAGAATGGGCCATTCTGAAGCACAGAGAATCTGCCAGGTACGGCATTTTACTGAAAAAGAAAGATTCTGGGCCCTTGAGCGGACATCAGTCCAATGATCAAGTGTCAGGGACAGAGAAGTGGAAGTGCTTTGTCCCATAATGAGAGTTACTCAAACAGGGACAGTGAAGACACAAACGCAACACAGACAAAGACAAACAGTAAATGTTTAACATGAGTCCAAGACAAAGATTAGAACTGAGTAACTGCCAAAACCTGATGGGTTAGACAATAAAGACAGCCCGTAAACTCAACATGAGTTCAGAACAATGACCAAAACTGAGTAGCCGGCAAAACCTGATGGGCTGGCGAACCGAATCCTGAAGCAAAATATAAATGAGTTGAGGAAATTAGTATTCCTTGATTTCTCTAGTCCTCTGGAGTGTCCCCCAGGAACGTGGCCTGTAGCTCTGTGACACATCTGTCAGCCACCATCAGAGAGAGCTAATGCTCTTCACTGACAGCCACTTTGCCAATCCATAACCTGAAACCCAAAACCAGAAAGAGGTGCCTTACTTACCCCGAGAGGAGTTCATTGGGGTCTTTCTTCCGCCGCTGCCGGATATCTCACCTGGGGCCTCCAGATGAATAGGTGGGGCGAACGTCAGAGAAAAAGACCACCAAGAGGCTTTCTCATGCAACAGCAAAGGTTTTATTGGGGGTCCAGCATGCTGGGGCTCAGAGCTCACTTTAGAGAAGCAAAGAACAAAGAGCCCTGAGAACAACTTGAGCAGAGTTTATATACATTCTTTAGAGAGGGCAGGGACTTTACATACATCATAGCCTCCTTTAGCAATTCATCATATACCATGGGAAAATCAAATAACAACTCTAAAGCATGATTAGCACTTTCATTTGCGGGAACAATTCGGGCAGGGGGGTGATTGGTCAGCCCTAAGAAGGGGTATACATTTAAACTGATTGGTTTAATACCTGAGATGTATACTTGCTGAGCTGCAGGGATTCTGGGAAAGGGTTGTTAAGTAACTAGATAGTCAGGGAAGATTTCAACACACATCTAATGGGCAGATCCTGGAATTGTCTAAACTGCCACAGGAAAGTGCAGCTTGGAAAGTTTACAAACCTGGTTCTTTACATTTCAATTTCAATTTCAATTTCTTTTATTCTTTCAGAACCTTACAGAGAAAGGCAAGAGACTTAATCCACAATGACTGCTCTTTTGGCCATTTTGGTTTTGGATGCACACATGGGATCTTTCTTTCGATCCATCTGGTGCTGATAATCTAAGTCACAGCCTCACACAGGGCCAAGAGGCTAATTAAGACACAACCATTTTCAAAGCAATTACTACTCTGAGGTCAGTTACAGAACTCAGTCTCTGAGGAGAATCACACCAGTGTTCAAGACTAGGTGCACCCAGTCATCTTTTCCAACCACCACATAAATGACCACAATTAAAACCAAAACAATCCCACATGGCCCTCATCTTCTTCCATAGAGTCACTCATCATAACCTCTGGCTGGAGGATTCCTTGAATGGCGCAGCTCAATAGAGTGTCCAAAATAAGCTTTCTTGCCCCTCATTTGCCTAAACTCAGGGTGGCCTGGACACCCTTCCTGTGAACTAGGATTGATCACATACGTCTGCCGCTAATACTGCTCTACTTCTCCAATTAGAGGCCTACTGACTCTCAGGTATAAATTCCTTATGTGATTTGGATTCACGATTAAACCCAAGCACCTCTGAAGAGCTTGGAAGAACTCATTTGACCCAAAAAATCCCTATACTCCCTTGAAGAAGGTGAGGAACCTAACAGAGGAAGACAAGAGACTTCATCCACAATGACTTATGTTTTTGCCATTTTGGTTTTGGATGCACACATTGGATGTTTCTTTAGATCCATCAGGCGCTGAAAATCTAAGCCATAGCCTCTCACAGGGCCAAGAGGCTGATTCAGACACATGGCTTTCCAAAGCAATTAAGCAAAGAGCCACAGGTGATGCCCATTCATTTCCATTTGAAAACTGTTTCCTTCAGGCTTCACAAAGGGGTGGCCTGAGGCAAAGACCTTCCTGACATTCAGGGCAAAAGATCAATAGGTTAGCAAAAGGCCCAAAACAGGGTTTCTCCACTGAGGCTTTTCTGGTCACACTGATATCTGAGTTTTCTGAGATGCTCCAATTCCCTTCAGCTATCCAGAACATAGCCATGTCACAGAGTTTGGAGGTGGTACATATTTTGGACACAAAACCATGAGCCTATTCTGGAGAGTGGCCAAAATTCAGGAAGAAAACAGAAACTTAGTAAGATAGTAGGTGTTGCCCATCGAAAAGGCAACCTGCAGTCCATTACTAAAATGGACAGGATGAATGCTGGGAAGCTTTCTACTAGACAGGACACATCCATTGATGCATTCTCTTTTCTAATGTCTACAACCATGGACAGAGTGGGAGACACAGACACAGAAACACTTGCCTTGTCAAAGTTCTTTCTAGAAATAGTCCACTCCAAACCAAACACACCGCCTTTCCTACCTATTCTCAGAACATGAGACAAAACCACAAACTCACACACACACTCAAAAAGGCACCTCCTTCCCCCAAGTAAGTCTGTGACTATCCAGAGTGTCCTTTGACTGGTGGGCCATTTTATGTTCCCCCGAAAAGGCCTGTCTTGTCTTAGATCTGGTCTCCTTGTCAAACACTGTGAAGTTGTCAGGAGCCTGTTCTGACCACTACATGCTTTCTCAGGGAAGGCCCGTCTTCAGAACTCTCCTCGCATTTGGCCATCCTCACATCTGTAGGTACCAAAAAAGACAGACTCTGTCCTTGGTAAATCCAAACATGTGAGCCCACTGGGACTGAGACTGGGACTGGCTCTGTGTGCCTGGCTTCCTGGATCCCAAATTCAGAGAGTTCCATCACCAAGGAAGTGAGGTAGGTCACTTATTTCAAAAATTTAATGAGTTCACTGCCTTGGCAACCACTTTGTTATAACAGTTGCTTCCAAGGGTCCCATGAGATGGAGGATACCCTACTTCCTCTGACACTTT
The DNA here is from genome assembly GCF_048772815.1 of Callospermophilus lateralis. Lineage (NCBI taxonomy): Eukaryota > Metazoa > Chordata > Mammalia > Rodentia > Sciuridae > Callospermophilus > Callospermophilus lateralis. The sequence goes on along the minus strand of NW_027514160.1, from coordinate 1,365,183 downwards.
CACTAGTTAGAATGGTATATCAACCATATGGAACCAGAAACAGCTCTCCACATTGTCCTGGTTTGGTCCATATTCTCTCCATTAAGAATAGAGAGGCTGATTCAGACACAACCCTTCATCCTGACAAGGTTGTTTGCCATGGAAGATGACTTTTGCTCTCTCAGGTCCTACATAGCTGCCTAATACTTCTCCAGGGATCATTTCTGCTTGGACCATTGAGTTTCTAAGCAGGTGGAAGATCCCCTACATTCCTGTATTGTAAGACAAACTCTGTCCCTGCTCTTCTGTAAAGGTAGATTGAGGGAACAGTGTATGGTTAGGGTTAATAACAGGTTCGATTTTGGTGAGGAGTCATTCTGTTGGATGAATAATGGTATTGGGAACCTGCGATATTTACAAGAATATATAGGTAAAATATAAGTATGGAAACAGAAATCTAGGTATGATTTGAATCCCAGAAGGACATTGGGACCTTCATTGGGATACGTAGCTTTGAATTATGTTCTGCACAGATGTCTCAGATAAATCGATATACAATGTTATAGGACCTTGTACCTTGGATGATTGAATGTCGAAGAGAACATCCAGGATAAAAGGGATAGTTGGTAGTATTAGGAAGACAGTTTGTAAGTTTAAAAAGAGGAGTGAGTATAAGTTTTGGACCAAAAATTCTTTAGCAATAGGGTTTCGGGTAGAGAGTGAATATGAATGTCAGAACGTGTGAAGAATCAGTCACAATGATGAACTGGGGAAAATATGTAGGAAAGCAGATATCCATAGAGACATTAGGAAATCATGCAAAGTGTAAAGTGAGTGATTGGATTAGACATTTTCAATATGATTGAGTTTCAATATATAATCTTAGGAAAAAACAAATATGTAGTCCCCAAAAAGATTGACAAGTGGGAGCATTAGGCAGCCTGGACATGGATGTTTTTAGTAATCCATGTTCATTTTCCATTTAGACTTTGGTACAATCATAAGTGTGATGTTTGCATTTTCTGACCAGAATATTACTGTGATAAAATGTATATGTGGATCAGGTAACATGAGTATTTCTTCCACCATTTCTTGGAGTCATATTTTGAAGATGTATAAATTAGTATTGTGGGTAAAAATAGATGTACCCTGTGTCTATGAATATAGAGATAATGCATGAATAGAGCGTAGTGTGAATAAATAATATTACTTGTTCCAACTTTAAATAATGGATTAAATTGATATCTAAAAATATTCAGGAAATCTTATATTGATATACATACATTCATTTCAACCAGTAATACATCTAATGGTAATATTAGGGTTGTGGTTTATCCTGAAGTGTGTGTGAGTTTTGCTTCAAACTGATTATGGAAATCAAATATAATATTTTTGGAAAGAAGTCTCATGAAAAGACCAGTCAAGAAACATGGAGGAATACTTGTGTTCTGAAGCAGGAAGTGATTGACATTGAAACAAATGTCTAAAAATTTGTGAACTTGTGGATAAAATATATATCCTACGATGTGCATAAACTGCAGAAATAGTAATGTACCATTGTTGAATAAAAATGAACGTCAAATTATATGTCATGTCCCATAGGAGTCTACTTGCGTTGATATTAAACTAGGTCAGTTACTCTAGAAATATTAGGATTTGTGTGCAGCTTTCACTGAAGTCAGTTTTCAGTACTAGGAAACAAATATATATTTCAAGTTGATGAATAATTCTGAGAATAATCTTGTGAAAAATCGATTATAAATCTAAATACATCAACATGAATAAATTTAGGGAGTATATATAAGACACATATATTTCATATTTTGAAAAATCTGGAGAGTATGTATATATATATATATATATATATATATATATATATATATATATATACACAAAACATACACACAGACTATAAAAAGTAGCAATACATATGCTAATCGAAATTCATGATTAAATATATATAATTCACATATGCAAAAATAATTATTTTACTGAACATGGATTTTTGTATAATGTTTTTCTATTAGGAAGCTCACCCATAGGTTGAATTATCAGTTTCAACAGCGTTTAGGAGGAGGGATCTCTTCTCACAATTTGTATCTTCCAAGTCACACAACACAAAAAAATTAACCTGTGATACCAGGTAGGATTCTATATGTGCATATAAATATACATGTGCTGAATAGTGTATAGAGAAAGGGAGACAGGAATTCACATATTAGTTAATTTTAAAAACACATGGAGAATTATTTTAACGAAAAATTGACTAGATTTATAACACCTACCCTTTATCATGTAAAAGGCAAGTCCAAATATACACCATGCCTCCACTGAACTGCATATATTTCTATTTTGTTTTGTTTATTTTTCCTCCATCATATTAGGATTAGTAGTCAGAGCCTAGTAGGGTATGGGTTACTGTCATGGTTTCAGTATTTTGAATGGAAAATAAGAAAATGAATCCAATGTGTATGCAAATATGTGCCACACAAAAATATTCCCACTCTCATCCAGAACAATGAATTGCCATTACCTTCACCCCAAATAAGACACAATTAGAGGAGAAGAGTTAGAAAATCTGTGAATACATATATGGAATGGAACATAATCAGGAGTTCACAACCTTGGAGGTGGTAGAGGAGTTTCCAAAAGTTAGGGTCAGGATAAACACTCCACAAACATGGAGCTCTGCTGGCCTAAAAACTTCTTGAGAAACTGTCTCTGAGTTCGGGCACTTGAAATATATGTTGTTGTCAGGAGCTTTAGCTTCATTTGTAGTGAGACCATCAAAGATGGGTCTGCATCTATGTGACCTGGAGAACATGGTTTCTTTTTTTTATTGAACATAAGGGAGCAGTGCTGAATTCTCTCTTTGTAGGTAAACTGTGGCCACTCGGGTCTAAGTGTCTCCCCATGTGGACTGTGAAGCCATTTGGTCATCCTCCACTTTTTGTGGTGTTTCTTGCTGCTGCACTGGGAGTATGGTATTTACTTCACAAAATACAATGAGTTCAACTGGGACAAAATGCTAGAGTGAGTTCTGTCATGTGTGGTGGGTCAGGTTCTCCAGGAGAATGCACCAACAAGTCTTCTATCCAACATAGCTTGTCCCCTTGACCATAGCAACCTGTTTCTTAAAATTGACGTTAAACCTCTCCATATAACGAGATGCCTTTACATATAAGGGTCTGCTGGCTACACTATTTCAGTCACAAGCCATTTGGAAGCCAATGGAAGATCCACATGACCCCACCACAGATATTTTATCACACATCTGCACACCACTGCTCTAGGCCCACTACTCAGCAGGCTCCAACTTACTGGCATCTCTGTTCTACACCATTTTCATAAAACCAAGTCAATTAAGCCACTGTCTGGTACACTCATGATCAGAAACAGGACATCCAAAGATTCTCCAGTGCCACCTGGTAATAGGAATTTCAAATATATCATGGTATTTATCTGGGATTAGGAAGAGAGACGGTAGGATTAAAAAGAAGGGTGAGTAAAGGATTTGGACATTAAGTTCTGCTTCTCCAATTTGAGGCGTATTGTCATGCATGGGCGACTCTCATGCCTGGCCTCCAAAAATCCCAACACAATTCATAGCAATACATCTCTAATGTCATTTCCAAAACTCCGTTTCTAAGGGGAATCACACCAGAGTTCAAGCCCAGGTGGACCCATTCATCTCTTCCAACCGCCACACAAGTGACCACAATTAAAAACAAAACACTCCCACATGGTCCTCATTTTCTTCCATGTAGACACTCATCATAATCCCTTGCTAGAGGTTTCCATGAGGGACACAGTCCAAGACAGTGTCCAAAATAAGCTCCCTTCCCCCTCATTTGCCTAAAGTCAGGGTGGCCTGGGCACCCTTCCTGTGAACCAGGAGTGATCAAATAGGCCTGCCATTAATGCTGCTCTGCTTCTCGAATTTGAGGCCTACTGACTGTGGGGTTTAGATACTTTATGTGAATTGGAGTCATGAGAAAACCCAAGAATCTCTGGGCTTCCCTCTGCAGGACTTTGAAGAACCCATTTGAGTGAGTCTAGGAGTTGGACCAAAAGTTCTTTAGCAATAAGGTTTTGGTGAGAGAGTAAATGTAAATGTCAGCACATTTGAAGGGTCATTCCCAATGATGAACTGGAGAAAAGGTATTTGAAAGCAGATATCAATGGAGACATTAGGAAATCAGGCAAAGTACAAAGTGAGTGGTAGGATAAGACATTATTAACAGGGTTGAGTTTGAATATATAATCTTAGGAAGAAACAGATATGTAGTCACCAATAGGAATAATATTTGAGAGCATTAGGGAACCAGGACATGGATGTTGTTAGTAATACATGCTCACATTCAATTTAGGCTTTGGTACAGTCATAAGTGTGACCCTTGCATTTTGTGTCAGGAATATTACTGTGATGAAATGTATATGTATATCAGGTGACTAGAGTATTTTTTCCACCATTTCTGAAAGCAATATTTTAAAGACTTATAAATTAGTATTGGGGATACAAATACATAGACCCTGGGTCTATGAATATAGAGATGATGCCTTAATAGACCATACTGTGAATAAATAATATAACAGGTTCCACTTTTAATATTGGATTGAATTGATATCTGAAAATACATAAGAAATTTTATGTTGATATACAATCATTCATTCCAAACAGTTATACATCTAATGGTAATAATAGAGTTATGGTTTATCATGATGGGTGTGTGCGTTTGCCCCAAAAGTGATTATGGAAATCGAAAACAATGTGTTCAGAAAGAAGTCTCATGAAAAAACCAGTCAGGAAAGCTGGAGGAATACATGTGTTCTGACGCAGGAAGTGATTGAAAGTGAAACAAATGCCTATAAATTTGATAAATTGTGGAAGAAATATATATCGTATGATGTGCATAAAATGAAGAAAAGTAATATACCAGTGTTGAATAAAAATGAACGTCAAAATAGACATCATGGAACATAGGAATCTACTTGCACCGATGTTAAACTGGGTAAGTTACTGTAGAAATATTAGCATTTGTATATACCATTCACTGAATTTAGTTTTCAGTACTAGGAAACAGATATGTAGTTCAGGTGGATGAATATTTCTGAGAATAATCTTGTGAAAAGTTGATTAGAAATCCAAATATATGAACATTAATGAATTTAGGAGTGTATAATAAGACACATATATTTTACATTTTGAAAAATCTGGAGAATATATATATATATATATATATATATATATATATATATATATATATATACACACACAAAACCCACACAGAGCAATTAAAAAGTAGCAATATATATGCCAATCAAAATTCATCGTGAAATTTATATGATCCACATATCCAAAAATATTTATTTTACTGAACATGGATTTATATATAATGTTGTTCAACTAGGAAGCTCCCCCATAGGTTGAATTTTCTGTTCCACAATTTGTATCTGTCAAGTTGGCCACCTCACAAGTACGTACGTGTGATACCAGGTAGGATTCAATATGTGCATATACAAATACATGTGCTTAATAGGCTACAGAGAAAGGGAGACAGGAATTCACATATTTGTTAACTTTAAAAACACACGGAGAACTACTTCAATTAAAAATTGACTAGATTTATAACTCCAAACCTATATATTGCAAAAGGCAAGCCCAACTATACACCACCCCTCCTCTGAACTGCTTGTATTTCTATTCTGTTTGAGTTATTTTTCTCCATCACATTAGGATTAGTAGTCAGAGTCTAGCAATCTATGGGTTAGTGTCAGGGAATCAGTATTTCGAATGGAAAATTGGAAAATGAACACAATGTGTATGCAAATATGTGCTACACAAAAATCTTCCCTTTCTCTTCCAGAAAAATTTATTGTAATTAACTCCGCCCCAAGTAATACAGAATTAGAGAAGAAGAGTTAGAAAATCTGTGAATACATATCTGGAATGGAATATGCTCAGGAGTTCACAACCTTGGAGCTGTTAGAGGAGTTTCCCAAAGTAAGGGACACGGTAAACATTTCTCAAATGTGGAGCTCTGGTGCCCTAAAGACTTCTTGGGAAACTGCCTATGTGGTTGGGCACTTGAAATATATATTGTTTTCAGGAGCTTTTGATTTCTTTCTAGTGAGACCATCAAAGCTGGGTCTGCATCTATGTGACCTGGAGGACATGGATTCTTATTTTCCAATGTACATGAGGTAGCACTGCTGAATTCTCTCTTTGTAGGTAAACTGTGGCCATTGTGGGCTAAGTGTCTCCCTGTGGGGACTGTGAAGCCATTTGGTCATCCTCCAATTTTCATGGTGTTTCTTGCTGCAGCACTGGGACTTTGGTATTTGCTTCACGATATACAAGGAGTTCAAATGGGACACAGTGGTGGAGGGAGTTCTGTCTTGTGCGGTGGGTCAGGGTTCTCAGGAGAATGCACCAAGCAGGCTTCTATCCCTCATAGCTTGCCCCCTTGTCCATAGAAACCTGGTTGTGAACATTGCCCTGAAACCTCTCCATATAACAATATGCCATTTCATTGAACATTCTGCTGGCTGCACCATGTCAGTCACAAGCAATTTGGAAGCTAATGGCAGATTGACATGGCCTCACAAAGATGTTTTATCATACACCTTCCCACCTCTGCTCTAGGCCCACCACTCAGTAGGCTCCAACTTACTGGTATCTCTGTTCTACACCATTTTTATGAATCCCAGTCAATCAAGGCACTGCCTGATAGATTCATGAATGATGTAGGACATCCAAATGTTCCCAGTGCGACCAGGTCATGGGAAATTCAAAAATTTCATGGTATTTATCTAGGCATTTTTCAAGGATGAAGTTGGAGGCACTGTGGGTTTTAATTCATTCGGGAACCATTAAATGGTGAGGATGCTCATTTCAATGAACGCTATCGAGAACTCTCACAGGCAAGACTTTCCAAAGAGTGGCCAAAAGGTCACATGAAGCCAGGCTCATTGAGGTCTACAATGTGAGGTCCATGTTTGTTTTGATTCTCAACTATGGCTGACATGCCTTTAAGAATGAAATCATGTGATATCCTGGCTGAGATTCCCAGTGCTCTGTGGAAAGGTACCCTGGGCCTATATCTCAGTTTCCATGGGCGACTCTCATGCGTGTCCTCCTAAAATCCCAACACAAGTCATGGCAATACTTCTCTGAGGTCAGTTTCAGAACTCACTCTCTAAGGGGAATCACGCCACTGTTCAAGCCCAGGTGGACCCAGTCACCTCTTCCAACCGCCACACAAATGAAAACAATTGAAACCAAAAAAAATCCCACATGGCCCTCATTTTATTTCATATAGACACTGAACATAACCTCTTGCTAGAGGTTTCCATGAGGAGCACAGTACAAGACAGTATCCAAAATAAGCTCCCTTGCCCCTCGTTTGCCTAAAGTTTGAGTGGCCTGGACACCCTTCCTGTGAAACAGGAGTGATCCAATAGGCCTGCATTTAATACTGCTCCACTTCTCCAATTTCAGGCCTACTGACTGTGGGATTTAGATTATTTATGTGTATTGGAGTCATGATAAAACCCAAGCACCAATGGGCTAGCCTCTGCAGGGCTTTAAAGAACTCATTAGACCCAAAGGATCCTTATTCTCACTTGATGGAGGTCAGGAAACTTACAGAGAAAGACAAGAGAATTCACGCACAATGACTGCTCTTTTGGCCATTTTGGTGTTGGATGCATACATGGGATATTTCTTTACATCCATCAGGTGCTGACAATCTAAGCCACAGCCTCACACTGGGCCAAGAGCCTGATTCAGACACATCCCTTTCCAAAGCAATTAAGCAAAGAGACACAGGTGATGCCCATTCATTTCCATTTGAAAACGGTTTTCTTCAGGCTTCACAAACGGGTTGGCCTGAGGCAAAGTCCTTCCTGACTCAGGGGAAAAGAACAATTGTTAAGCAAAAGGCCCAACCACGGTTTCTCCACTGAGATGTTAGTAGTCACACTGATATCTGAGTTTTATGAGATGCTCGCCATTCCCTTCAGCTATCCAGTATATGGCCATGTGACAGAGCTTGGTGGTGGTACATATCTTGGACACAAAACCATGAGCCTATTCTGGAGAGTGGCCAGAATTCAGGAAGAAAACTGGAACTTAGGAAGATAGCAGGTGTTACCCATTGATTATGCAAGCCCTGGTCCATTCATTAATTGGGCAGGATGAATGCTCGGAAGCTTTCTAATAGACAGGACACATCCACTGATGCATTCTTTTTTTCTAATGTCTACAACCACGGACACAGTGAGATACACAGACATAGAAACACACGCCCTGTGAAACGACTTAGTAGAAACATTTCACTCCAAACCACAAAACCGTCTTTCCTACCTATTCTCAGAACATGAGACAAAACCACAAACCCACACCAACACCCAAAAAGGCACCTGCTTCCCTCAAGTAGGTCTGTGACTATCCAGAGTGTCCTCTGACTTCTGGACCATACTATGTTCTCCCAAAATGGCCTTTCCTTTATCAGATCTGGTCTCCTTGGTCAACTCTGTGAAGTTGTCAGGAGCTAGTGGTGAGCCACTACCTGCTTTCTCAGGAATGGCCCCTCTTCAGAGCTTTTCTGGTATTTGGCCATTCTCACATCAGTAGGTACCAAGAAAGATTGACTCTGTCCTTGGTAAATCCAAACAAGTGAGCCCACAGGGACTGGGACTGAGACTGGCTTGGATGCCTGGCTTCCTGGATCCCATGTTCAGAGAGTTCCATCACCACGGAAGTGAGGTGAGGTCACTTCCTTCAGGAACTGAATGAGTTCACTGGCTTGGCAACCACTTTGTCCTAACAGTTGCTTCCAAGGGTCACATGAGATGGTGGCTGCCCCAACTTCCTGTGACACTTTCACAAGTTAGATTGGTATATCAACCAAAGGAACCTGGGAACAGCTCTCCACAGAGGCCTGGTTTGGTTCATCTTCTCTACATTAGGACGAGAGAGGCTGATTTGGACACAACCCTTCATTCTGGCCAGGTTGTTTGTCATGTAAGATGACTTTTACTCTCCCAGGTCCTTCATAGCTGCCTATGTCTTCTCCAGAGGACATTTCTGCATGGACCTTTGAGGTTCTCAGCAGGTGGAAGATCCACTACATTCCTGTATTGTAAGACTAACTCTGTCCCTCCTCTCTGTAATGTTAGATTGAGGGGAAAGTGTACGGTTAGTGTTAATAACATTTTCGATTTGGGTTAGGAATCATTCTGCTGGATAAATAATGGTATTGGGAACCTGTGATATGTATGAGAATATATAGGTGAAATACATGTATGAAAACAGAAATCTAGGTAAGTTTTGAAGCCCAGAAGAGAATTGGGTCCTTGATTGGGATACTTAGCTTTGAATTAGGTTCTGCACAGATGTGTCAGATTAATCAATATTCAATGGCCTAGGACCTTGTACCTTGGATGATTGAATGTAGAAGAGAACATCCAGTCAAAAAGGGATAGTCGGTAGTGAAAGGTTAATAAAATAGGTACTAGTCACTTCCTGTTTCTCTGTATGCTTAACAAAACACTTTTGAAATCTTGAGAACTCTTTGCTAATCTTGTTCCCAGAATGTGCTCTCCCCAACTGCCAAACTGCAGAATGTACTCCCTCACCCGTGTGCACGCACACTGCCCACTCACCCGGACCCATCAATAAACTTTCCTCCCTGCCCTCTCCAAGAAAATTATATAAACTCTGCTTAAGGTGTTCTCAGGGCTCTCATCTCTTTTCAATTGAGCTCTGAGCCCCAGCATGCTGGACCCCCAATAAACCCTTTGCTGTTGCATGTGACAATCTCTTTGTGGTCTCTTCCTCCAAGGCTTGCCCGACCTTTTCATATGGAGGTTCCACTGAAATCCAGCAGCGGCGAATGTGAGACCCCATGTGTCGTGGCTTTCACTATTTGTGTATCTTTCATTATGGGACAGAGCACTTCAATGCCTCTGTCCCTGACCATTGATCACTGGCCCAAAGTCCACATAAGGGCTCAGAATCTTTTTTATTTAGTAATACACTGGACCTGGAAGACGCTCTGTGCCTCAGAATGACCCACCTTTCGAGTCGGAGGGCCTCTAGAAGGATCTTTCTACTTCCCACTAATTTAAAAAGTTAGAGATATTGTCTTTTAGCCAGGGCCACATAGCCATCTGGATCATTCCGCCATATATCTTAACTTTGCAGGACCTCTGCAAATCTCCTCCTCCATGGGTGAAGCCTTTCCTTACCGCTGCCCCTGCTCCTACTCCTTCCCCCATGATCTCTCAAACCCTCTGCTCTTCTTCCTTCTCCACCCTCTGTTCTCCCTGAGTCACAAGATTTGACTCTACTGGATTCTCCTCCCCCTCCTTATCCCCTGCCCTCTTCCCCCAATCCCCAACACCCTCTAAGTGATTCCCCTGCTGCTGACTCAGCCTCTCTGCAATTGGAGGAGCACAGCACCCTCCAGATAGCTCCCCAGTGGCACACACAGCCCTTCCTTCCCTTGAGGAAGCTGGCCCGGCTATAGGAACTCGCCAGCAGTGAATAGTTGAAAACACTGGAACTCCCATGATGCTCCCCCTCCATCCCTATGGGCCAAAGATTGACGACGGCCATGGGGGAAAAAATGCAAGCCTACCAGTTTTGGCCATTCTCCTCTTCAGACGTACATAATTGGAAATATAACAATCCCCCTTTTTCTGAGCACCCCACCTGGCACACAGGTCTGGTTGAGTCATTGATGTTTTCACACTAGCCTACTTGAGATGACTGCCAACAACTCATAGGGACTGTCTTCATGACAGGGGATCAAAATAGAATACTCCTGGAAGCTGGAAAAAAATATCCTCTGACCAGATGCGTGACTGACACAACTTCCCAAGATAATCAAAGCCAGCTTTCCTTTGAACCAACCCAACTGTGGCCCCCAAATCTTTGAAGGTAGGGAGCATCTGTTCACTTATCACCGGGCTCTAATAGTGGGTTTCCGTGCGGCCGCTAGGCGACCAACTAATTAGGCCAAGGTAAGAGAGATTATTCAAGGGCCTGAAGAACCTCTCTCTATGTTTCTAGAGTGAATTATGGAGGCATATAGAAGATATACTCCTTTCAATCCTCAGGCAGAGGATCAAAAGTCATCTGTCACAATGGCCTTTATTGGGCAAGCTGCCCCGGATATTAAAAGAAAGTTAAAATGCTTAGATGGATTACAAGATATGACTTTGAGAGATTTAGTCAGAGAAGCCGAAAAGGTATACTTTAAGAGAGAAACTGATGAAGAGAAGGGAACAAAGGGAGGATAAAAGAAACAAAAGACAGACTAAGGCGCTGACTAAGGTCCTGGTCACAACAACAAATAGGCCAGAAATTAAGAAACAGGGAGACAGGAAGGGATACCTGGGCCCACGCCAGAGGCCACTCCTTGCCTCAGATCACTGTGCCTACTGTAAAAAAAGGACACTGGGCCAAAGATTTCCCTAGAAAGAGACAGCCACTCCTGCCAGCCATTCTGACTCTTGAGGATGACTCCAAAAGTCGGGGCTAACATCCCCTCCCGGAGCTCAGGGTAACTTTTGAAGTGTAGGGGACCCCAGTAAACTTTGAAGTGGATACAGGGGCAATATACTCAGCCCTTAAGGCCCCATTGGGCTATCTATCAAATAAAAGGTCTCTAGTTCAAGGGGCAAATGGCAGTAAGTATCGGGCTTGGACAACTAAGAGGACCATGGACCTGGGAAAAGGAAAATCCATCAATCCTTCCTAGTAATCACAGAATGCCTGGCCCCATTGATGGGCAGAGATCTGCTCACCAAGCTCTGGGCCAAAATAACTATTAACCCTGAAGGCAACCAAGTGGGATTTCTAAATCCTTCAGTAAAAACTCCTATAGTCATGGCTCTAACTATGTCAGTAGAAAATGTACATCAACTCACTCAACTTTGTTCAAAGAAACTGCAGGCATTCCTGAAGGATCAAGAACAGAGTTTTCCACTAACCAAATCACAGCAAAAGGACTGAATGGGTAACAAAAGCCTGTCGGGTCCATCAATTGGTTTATGCTTACCCTTCCAAGCTTCCTGGAGGAAAGCACCTAGGAGGAAAAAGACCAGGACAATTCTGGGAAGTGAACTTTACTGAAATTAAGCATGCAAGGTATGGACTTAAATATCTCCTAGTCTTTGTAGATACATTTTCAGGATGGATTAAAGCCTTCCCCACCAAAAAAAAAAGAAAGAAAGAAAGAAAGAAAGAAAGAAAGAAAGAAAGAAAGAAAGAAAGAAAGAAAGAGCACAAATGGTGGTCAAGAAGATCCTGGAAGATTTTTTTTCCAAGATACGACCTGCCTAAGGTAACAGAGTCTGATAATCGACCTGCATTCATGACCCAGGTACGTTAGGGGTTAGCCAGTACCCTGGGGATTACATTGTGCTTATAGACCACAGAGTGCAGGACAGGTAGCATGAATGAATAGAACCATTAAAGAGACCTTAATGAAATTAAGCTTAGAGACCGACATAAAAGATTGGACAATGCTTCTGCCTTATGCAATGTTTCATGCAAGAAATTCTCTCTCTGTTTCTTTGTGTAACCTCACCCACTATGAAATTCCCTATGGGGCCCCTATTCCAGTAAGGGACCTAACCCCAACTCTAAGACCTAACGATCCCTTCCACACCACCATGCTTGACAGACTTACAGCTGTTGAAAGAACTCAGCGATACCTGTGAAAACAGCTGGCCACTGCCTACCAACCTGGAGATGAGGGGACTCCACATCAATATCAAGTAGGAGACTTTGTCTATGTAAGACAACATCAGGTGTCATCCCTGGAACCCCACTGGAAAGGACCATACCAGGTTCTACTTATAACACCTACAGTGGTAAAGGTAGACAGAATCACTTCCTGGATCCTGGCCTCTCATCTCAAGCCTGCACCCTGTCCAGACTCTGCCTGGAAACTGGAAGAGACTGGTAACCCTTTCAAATTGTGTATTCGCCAGGTGGATGAAGCTATAGAGTCTCTCCGTGACCACCAGTAGTTCTAACCCTCATCAGCCCTTTCAGCAGCGATGGCTGATCACAAATCCTACTGGAGAAGAAGTATAATCTATCTCACATATAGCCCACTTTGGGACCTGGTGGCCATTTCTCCACCCAGACATTTGTTAGCTGGCTATAGGTCTTTCCTATTAGGATATCCCTGATGAAGAGGATCCCACTAAAATTCCATTAAATACCTTTTGTACCATAAATAATGGAAACAAACATTATGGATGTCGGGACAGGTAAGCCAGGTGCAGGTTGGCTAGCCTAGATTACTATGTTTGCCCGGCAGACAATCAAAGCCACAAACAGCAACAGCTGTGTGGAGGAAAAGCCAATTTCTTCTGTAAGTCATGGGGATGTGAGCATACAGGGGCTTCCTGATGGAACCCGAACTCCTCATCAAATTCTGTACACAGCATTGGCCATATGACCAATTAGATAACCAAAACCCATGGCCCCCAGAGGGGTCTCTAGATCCTCAAATACTGTGTGACCTTTTTAACTTCTGCAAGTGCTCAAAAGGGTAAAAGGAGATTCCCCTATGTGGAGGCCTTTTCCCTCCTTCGCTCACATCCTGAACTATGCTTCTCCAATAGATCCTCACCCTCAGCCTTCTTCTCCAGACTATCTGCTGTCACTCCAAACTCAGCAACCTGATTTCTTCCCTTCAATTACTAGATCAAAAACCCAAACCAACACCGGTTCTCAGACCATTGCCCCCTGGCTGAGAAGCAGGTACTGAGGTACCCCTCCACCGACTCACTCCTCTCTTCTCTTGTCACTGCCCGCACTGGGTCCCACCAGGTCCTCTTTCCAGCTAACCCATAGCTCAAACCAGCTGAGGAGAGCCCTCAGACCCTTATCCAAATGTAATGAAAATGGCCTTTAAAGTTGCTCTTTCATCACTGAAAACAGGTTACTAAAATTTAAAGTCCCTCACAGACTTTGTGGATACTCACTCCCTTCTTCCCCTCTGCTCTACCTGTTCTACTGCTCAAGTTTTGTTGCTAGGAATATCCCAAACCCCTTTCCCATTATTCTTTTACATCTCTCCTTTCTCATTCTCAGATCCATGAATCTGCTCTAAGCCCCGACTTCTCTGTCTCCCCCCTCTGTACCAGGCCCACAGAAAAGTTTTCACTGACCTTCTCCAGGAGTCTTCACCATGGCTGACTTTAGGACTTTCAGCAAAAAAGTCCCTATAAACGATTTCAGTGTAGATAACCTTCCTCTTTTTATGTTGCCCTGTTCCACTTGGCCACTGGCTAAAAATAATCAGCATTCCTAATCTAGACACCCCCTTACTAGTTTTTCACAAAATATGTGAACAATTCCTCTGGCCTTGAACTGGGGCTTCACAGAGATGGCAACATTTCTAAGATAAAGAAGTTACCATCTGGGCTCCATGGTAACAGCTGGCAGGGGGAAAAAAAGAAAGGGAAGTAAAAGCTCTCCCCCACCCAGTTGTCCTTGAAAAGTTAACTTGCCCAGAACAGAGAAAAAAAAAACAGAAACAAAAACAGCTTTTTGTGAACTTCTGCAGCGTGTGATCTTCTGAGCCACTTCTCTTACATGTTGGGTACAAAATTCTGAAACTACCTAAACTTGGAATTCAGAAGATTAATTGATTACAACCGAAGCAATGCCCTCTGAATCTGGGTGCAACCAAATATGACTGTTTCACTGTCTTTGGTGCTATCTTAGGTGCCTTGCCTTGTCCGTCCCTACAACAGTATAATTCTATATACTAAAACATTGTTGATGTTTTCATGAAATGAAAAACGGATGTGATTAATTGTGTAATGGTGCATATGTTACCCAGAATGCTCTATCATGACGCAGGTTCATTTGAAGATCGAATAGGTGGGACATACAACCCGGTTTCACTGGGAACATATGTCCCTCACTTTAGCCATCCTATAAAGAATAGGAGTTGCCACAAGGGTGGGCACAGGAACCACTGCCCTGGTCCATGGGACACAACAAATGACCCAGTTAGAAGCAGAAATAGACCAAAACTTAAATATATTAGAAACCTCCATAACAGCTTTGCAGGAATCTTTAACCTCTCTCTCTGAAGTTCTTTTACAGAACAGTTGAGGGTTGGACCTCCTCTTCATGAGTGAAAGGGACCTTTGTGCAGCATTGAGGGAAGAATGTTGTGTGAAGTTGTCAGAAGCCAGTGGTGAGCTACTACCTGCTTTATCAGGAAAGGCCCCTCTTCTTAGCTTTCCTGTCTTTTGGCCATCCTCACATCAGTAGGTACCAAGAAAGACAGACTCTGTCCTTGGTAAATCCAAAAAAAGTGAGACCACTGGGACTGGGACTGGGACTGGGTGTGCTTGCCTGGCTTTCTGAATCCCACGTTTAGAGAGTTCCATCACCCAGGACGTTATGTGAGGTAACCTCAATCAGGAAGTGAATGAAGTCACTGCCTTGGCAACCACTTTGTCCTAAGAGTTGCTTCCAAGGGTCCCATGAGATGGAGGGTGCCCCTACTTCCTGTGACATTTTCACACGTTGGAATGGTATATCAACCATAGGCACCCGAGAACAGCTCTCCACACAGGCCTGATTTGGTCAATCTTCTCTATATTAAGATGAAAGAGGCTGATAAAGACACATCCCTTCATTCTGACCAGGCTGTTTACCAAGGAAGTTGAGTTTTCCTCCCTCAGGTCCTTCATAGCTGCCTACAACTTCTCCAGAAATCATTTCTGCATGGTCCTTTGAGGATCTCAGCAGGTTGAAGATCCCCTACATTCCTGTAGTGTAAGACCAACTTTTTCCCTGCTATTCTGTAAAGTTACATTGAGGGAACAGTATATTGTTAGGGTAATAACAGGTTTTATTTGGGATAGAAATCACTCTGCTGGATGAATAATGGTATTGGGAACCTGTAATATTTACAAGAATATATAGGTGAAATATAAGTATAAAAACAGAAATCTAGGTAAGATTTGAAGCCCTGAAGAGCATTGGGCCCTTGATTGGGATACTTAGCTTTTAAATATCTTCTAAACAGATGTCTCAGATAAATCGATATACAATGGCATAGGACCTTGAAAATTGGATGATTGAATGTAGAAGAAAACATCCACTCATATAGGCATAGTTGGTAGGATTAGGAAGATAGTCAGTAGGTTTAGGAAGAAAAGTGAGTATAGGATTTGGACAAAAAGTTCTTTAGCAATAGGGTTTGCGGTAGAGAGTGAATGTAAATGTCACCACATGTGAAGAGTCAGACACAATGATGAACTGGGGAAAATATATGGGGAAGCAGATATCAATGGAGATATTAAGAAATCAGGCAAAGTATAAATTGAGTGATAGGATTAGACATTTTCAACAGGGTAGAGGTTGAGTATAAAATCTTAGAAAGAGTCAAATATTTAGTCACCAATAGGATTGACATTTGAGAGAATTAGGCAATCTGGACTTGGATATTGTTAGTAATCCATGCACACTTTCCATTTAGGCTTTGGCACAGTCATAAGTGTGAACTTTGCATTTTGTTTCCAGAATATTACTGTGATAAAGTGCATATGTAGATCAGGTGACATGAGTATTTCTTCCACCATTTCTGTGGGCAATATTTTGAAGGTGTATAAATTAGTATAGGGTGTACAAATAGGTGTTCCCTGTGTCTAGGAATATAGATAAAATGAATGAATAGACCATACTGTGAATAAATAATATTACTGGTTCCAACTTTAAATATTGGATTGAATTGATATTTACAAATTTACAGGAAATCTTATATTGAGATACATACATTCATTACAACCATTTATACATCTAATGGTAATATTAGGTTTATGGTTTATCATGAAGAGTGTGTGAGTTTTGCTTTAAAAGTGATTATTGAAATCTAAAATAAAATGAAGTATCAGGAAAAGACCAGTCAAAAAACATAGAGGAATACTTGTGTACTGAAGCAAGAAGTGATTAAAAGTGAAACAAAAGCCTATCAATTTGCAAAATTGTGAATGAAATATATATCCTATGATGTGCATAAACTGAAGAAATAGTCATGTAACAGTGTTGAATAAAAATGAAGGTCAAAATACACATCATGTTCCATAGGAATCTACTTGCATTGATGTTAAAGTGGGTGAGTTACTGTAGAAAAATTAGGACTTCTATGCACCATTCACTGAATTTTGATTTCAGTACTAGGATATAATATGTATTTAAGGTGGATGAATATTTCTGAAAATAACTTTGTGAACATTTGGTTATAAATCCACATTCATGAATATGAATGCATTTAGGGATTGTATAATAAGACACATATATTTTACATTCTGAAAAATCTGGAGAGTGTGTGTGTGTATGTATGTATATATATATATATATATATATATATATATATATATATATATATGGATAGATAGATAGATATACATATATATATATATATATATATATATATATATAGAGAGAGAGAGAGAGAGAGAGAGAGGCATTAAAAGGTAGCAATATATATGCCAATCGAAATTCATCATGAAATATATAACATCCACAGATCCAAAACTATTCATTTTACTGAACATGGATTTATGTATTATATTGTTCAACTAGGAAGCTCACCCATAGTTTTAATTTTCAATTCCAACAACGTTTAGGAGGAGTTACCTCTTCTAAAAATTTGTATCTGCCAAGTCAGCCATCTAACAAAAATGTACATGTGATACCAGGTAGGATTCTATATGTACATACAAAAATACATGTGCTGAATAGGCTACAGATAAAGGGAGATAGGAATTCACATATTTGTTAACTATAAAACACATGGAGAACTATTTCAATTTAAAATTGACTAGATTTATAACACCTACCCTTTATCATGCAAAAAGTAAATCCAACTATACACCATGCCTTTCTAAACTGCTTGTATTTCTATTCTGTTTGGGTTCTTTTTCTCCATCACTTTAGGATTGCTTCAATCTGGCTGGGCACAATTCAGGAGCCACTTGTCAAAAGAAACTAACCTTACTTTTAGAACCACACATGACTAAAAATTAGCTCCTCGGGAAAAACCCTCAGAGCCCAACTGCCACTACTGGCTTCCCACAAGCTCTCAACCTCCACACTCCTTCTCTTGAGGTCGATTGGCTGGGTCGTGTGGCCAGAGCCCAAAAAGTCCCACAATGAGCAACTCCGTTGTCTGAAAGGGTGGGGAAACAGCCCAATGGCATTACCACAGAGGAGCCAATCAGCTAGATATTGCTGGGGCTGCTGTGAGCCAATCATCAGCTTGCAGTCTGAAAGGGTGGGGAAACTGCTCAATGAGCATCTCCAATGAGCATCACCACAGAGGAGCCAATTAGCTTGATGTTGCTGGGGCCGCTGTTAGCCAATCATCAGCTGGCAGTCTGAAAGTTTGTTTGGCCCCTTGGTCTGTGCCTCTCAACACCTCCCCCTCTCTGTTTAAAGAACAAGCATGTGGCTTAGGGACCATGCCTGCCTTAGGTTGTCCAATAGTACATATGGTGCTTACCCATTATCGAATGAGCTGACCTCAAGGTATCAGCCTCCAGTCTTAGATTGGTACCATTGCAAGTGGATCTTACCCGTCACTAGCTACAGGTCCAGTATACAGTCACACCTGTGGAGAGGTCTTTGTACCAGCGGGGGGTGAGGTTCTTTGTCTCACCTCTGTTGGCCCCCAAATTTTAGCTGAACGACCATGACAGCAGAAGGGAGGAAGATACACCAAGCCAATTGACGGCTCCTTTTGGAAAAATTGTACCACCGATGACATCATCAGAAAAAATACCCCAACACTACCACAAGCCAATTCACCAACATATTGTTCACAATGCATGCAGGTGAGTTCACAATGCATACAGGTGATACATAGTCCAGGCAAGTTCTGCAAGCAGTTCAGTGATGGCTATTGCAGAAGCTGTAGATTGGTTTTATCTTTGTCTTTACAGGCACTGGGATGAAGATAGGAATTTTGGCAATAATGGCCAAAGAAAAATTATGTAACATTCCAGAAGGTACTAAAAGAAAACAATTTTCTTAACAATTTACATTGTCTTGAAGAGAATTATTAAATATAATGAAAAAAAAGGTGAAAGTAAACAAACAGATCTGTTAACCTCCTTTTTTGTACACATTTTAAAACAATCCTCAACAGGTGTTTACCCAATTTAAATTAAAACATTTACATCAAGTGTATAAAAATATATTTGGATCCATTTTTTCATGAGCGCTCATCATATATGATATATGGACATACGTACATTCAAACATATAACAAAAAACACAAGTGTGCACACGTAATATAATACATACAACACATAACATAAGAGTAAAGGCCTTATAACATTTTACAGGTGAAATCTCCATTGCAATGTCTAAAAACTCTATAGTCCAAAAATAGAACTAATCAGCAAAACATTAACCTATGTTTGTATGAGCTCAAAAAACAAAATAGAACTTCATGACATGGGAAAGGGTAATAATAAAATAGATATTGAAAAAAGCATCCTGGATTTGTCACAGATGTAAGAATAGCCAAACTGGAGTTCTGGATATCAGCTGTTATGGATTTGAGCCAAATCATATTCTTTTAATCTGTAGAAATCGCTTTAGTTAGTCTCTCTGGAATCCAAATCGGCTGCTGTTCTCCCTGTGGAAACACACAAACAGACCTCCAACTCCAGACAATTACTGGGTCAGGACATTTCCATTGTCCTGTTAGAATATCCTTCCAAAGTACCTTGGGCTTATGTACATTTTTTGGACACATATGCCTTTCCACAGGACTAAGCCCTGATGAATCCAAATTTCCAAAGTTTAGAGTAAAAAGGGTTATTTTAAGTTTATCTTTGGGGAATATATACCCCTTCCCAATTCCTTTTTTTTTTGTTTAATTAGTACGTTTTAATAGTTTGATGAGCTCATTTAACTATGCCTTATCCCTGCGGATTGTATGGGATTCCTGTTATATGAGTAATGCAAAATGATGAGCAAAATTCTTTAAAAGAGGTAAAAGTATAACCAGGGGCAACATCTGTTTTTAACTGTTTTGGAATGCCCACAGTGGCAAAATTTTGTAAGCAATGAGCTATAACATCTTTAGTTTTTTTTCTCCGGCATGAAGGGAGTCCATCAAAAATTCAGAAGAAGTATCAACTGTAACATGCAAATATTTTAATTTTCCAAATTCTGGCAAGTTTGTGACGTCCATCTGCCAAATATGGTTAGGTATCAATCCTCTAGTATTGACTCCAAGATTAACTTGTGGTAAAATGGTCACACAATTTTGACATTGTTTTATTATTTGTCTAGCTTGTTCCTTAGTTATTTTAAAGCGCTTATGTATAGTATTAGCATTGACATGGAATTTTTTATGAAAATTTGTAGCTTCTTCTACTGTAGAGAAAATATGTATGTCATGCGTAGTTTTATCTGCTAAATCATTACCCAAACTAAGGGCTCCAGGCAATCTTGTATATGTCCTGATATGCCCTATAAAGGACAGATCTTTTCTGTCCCAGATTAGACTTTGTATAGTGGAAAGAAAAGAGAAAACAGGAGAGGAAGGGGAAATTTGTTTCTTCCTAAGATTATATATTCAAACTCAACCCTGTTGAAAATGCATAATCATATCACTCACTTTATACTTTGCCTGATTTCATAATGTCTCTAAAGATATATGGTTTCCTGCATATTTTCACCAGTTCACCATTGTGACTGACCCTTCACATGAACTTATGTTCACTTTCACTCTCTAACCACAACCCTAATGCTCCAGAACTTTTGTTCCAAATCCTATACTCACTCTTCTTCCTAAACCAACTCTGTACCTAATTCTACCTACTATCCGTTTTTGACTGGATGTTCTCTTCAACATTCAATCATCCAAGCTACAAGGTCCGATGCCATTGTATATCTATTTATCTGAGACATCTGTACACAATGTAAATCAAAGTTAAGTATCCCAATCAAGGGCCCAATGCCCTTCTGGGCTTCAAAATTACCAAGATTTCGGTTTTCATTCATATATTTAACCTCTATATTTTTATAAATATCTCAGGTTCCCAATACCATTATTCATCCCGCAGGATTATTCCTAACTCAAATCAAACATTTTATTAGCCCTAAGAATACACTGTTCTATCAACCTAAATTTAAAGAAAAGCAGGGACAGAGTTGGTCTTACAATACAGGAATGTAGGGGATCTTCCACCTGCTGAGAACCTCCAAAGTCCATGCAGAAATGAATCCTGGAGAAGATATAGTCAGCTATGAAGGATCTGCGAGAGCAAAAGTCATCTTTCATGGCAATCACCCTGGTCAGGATGAAGGGATGTGTCTGAATCAGCCTCTCTCTTCTTAATGTAGAGGATATTGACCAAACCAGGCCTGTGTGGATAGCTATTCCCGGGTTCCTAAGGTTGACATACCATTCTAACTTGTGAAAGTTTCAAAGGAAGTAGGGGAAGCCTCCATCTAATGGGACATTTGGAAGCAACTATTAGGACAAAATGGTTTACAAGGCAGAGAATTTATTCAGTTCCTGAAGGGAGTGACCTCACCTCACTTTCTTGGTGATGGATCTCTCTGAACTTGGGATACTGGAAACCAGGCACATAGAGCCAGTCCCAGTCCCAGTCCCAATGGGCTCACTTGTTTGGATTTACGAAGGACAGAGTCAGTCTTTCTTTGTACCTACTGATGTTAGGATGGCAAAAGCAAGGAGAGCTCTGAAGAAGGGCCTTTCCTGAGAAAGCAGGTAGTGGCTAAACACTAGCTTCTGACAACTTAACAGAGTTGGTCAAGGAGAACAGACCTGAGACAGGACAGGACTTTTCAGGGGAAAATTGTATGGCCCACCAGTCAGAGGACACTCCCTAGAGTCACAGACCTACTTGGGGGAAGGAGGTGCCAATATGGGTGTGGTTTTGGGTTTATGATTTTGTCTCATGTTCTGAGAATAGGTAGGAAAGGTGGTTTGTTTTTTGGGGTTGAACTGTTTCTAGTAAGACGTTTGACAAGGCGAGTGTTTCTATGTCTGTGTATCCCACTATGTCCGTGGTTGTAGACATTAGAAAAGAGAATGCATCAATGGATTTGTCCTGTCTTGTAGAAAGCTTCCCAGCATTCATCCTGCCCAATTAATGAATGGATTGCAGCTTTCCTTAAGGATGGGCAACACCAACGATCTTAGTAATTTCCAATTTTCTTTCTGAATTCTGGCCAATCTCCAGAATAGGCTCATGGTTTTGTGTCCAAGATATGTACCACCTCCAAGCTCTGTGACATGGCCATGTACTGGATACATGAAGGGAATGGCGAGCATCTCAGAAAACACAGATATCAGTGTGACGAGTAAACTCTCAGTGGAGAAACCCTTCTTTGAGCCTTTTGGTTACATAATGTTCTGTTGCCTTGAATGTCAAGAAGTTCTTTGTTTCGGACCACCCCTTTGTGAAGCCTGAAGAAAACAGTTTTCAGATGGAAATGAATGGGCATAACCTGTGGCTCTTTGCTTAATTGCTTTGGAAATGGATGTGTCTGAATCCAACTCTATGCCCTGTGTGAGGCTGTGTCTTAGATTCTCTGCAACTGATAGATCTAAAGAAAGATCCCATGTGTGCATCCAAAACCAAAATGGCCAAAAGAGCAGTCATTGTGGGTGAAGTTTCTCTCCGTCCTCTGTTAGGTTCTTGACGTCCATCAAGTGAGAATTGGGATCCTTTGGGTCAAATGAGTTTTTCAAAGCACTGCAGATGTGGTTGTGTTTTCTTATGACTGAAATTCACATAAAGAATCTACACCTGACAGTCAGTAGGCCTCAAATTGCAGAAGAAGATCAGTATTAATGGCAGGTGTATTTGATCAATCCTGGTTCACAGGAAGGGTTTCCAGGCCACCCTGACTTTAGGCAAATTAGCGGCAAGGGAGCATGTTTTGGACACTGTCTTGGGCTATGCCCCTCATGGAAACGTCCAGCCAGAGGTTATGATGAGTGTCTATATGGAAGAAGATGAGGGCCATTGGGGAGTGTTTTGGTTTTAACTGTGGTCATTTGTGTGGCATTTGGAAGAGATGACTGGGTCCACCTGGGCTTGAACTCTGGTGTGATTCCCCTTAGAGACTGAGTTCTGGAACTGAGCTCAGAGAAGTATTGCCATTAATTGTGTTGGGATTTTATGAGACCACGCATAAGAGTCGCCCTTTAAACTGAGATCTAGCATTGAAGTGCTCTGTCCCATAATGAAAGATCCACAAACAGTGAAAGCAACAACATATGAAACAGACAAGACAAGACAATAAAGACAGGCAATGGACGTCCAACACTGAGATGAGGACTGAGTAGCCGGCAATAACCAATGGGCTGGCAATACCGAATCCAAAACAAAATATCACTGAGTCGAGGAATCTATTATAACTAAATTTCCCAAGTCCTCTGGGGCGTCCTCCAGGAACGTGGCCTGTGGCTCTGTGACACGTCTGTCAGCCACTGTCGGAGAGAGCTCACACTCTTCATCAATAGCCATTTTTCCAAGTCCTAACCTGAAACCTGAAACCAGGAATAGGAGACTTACTTACCCCAAGAGTAGCCCGTTGGGGTCTCTCATCCGCCGCTGCCAGATATCAGTGGAAACTTCATGTGTAAAGGTCGGGCGTGCATTGGAGGAAGAGACCACCAAGAAACTGACTCATGAAACAGCAAAGGGTTTATTGGAGTTCCAGCATGCTGGGGCTCAGAGCTCACTTGAATACAGCAGAGAGCCCTGAGAAGAGCTTGAGCAGAGCTTATATACTTTCCTTGCCGAGGGCAAGGAGGGAAGTTTATTGATGGGTCAGTGGGAGTGGTCAGTTTGCATGCAACCAGGTGAGAGAGTAAATTCTGCAGTTTGAAAACTGGGGACAGCACATTCTGGGAACAAGATTAGCAAACAGTTCTCAAGATTTCAACAGTGTTTTGTTAAGCATAGAGAAAAACAGGAAGTGACAAGTACCTATTTAATTAACCATTCAATAACAACTATACCTTTTTAAATGGATGTTCTCATCTACATTCAATCTTCTAAGGTACAGGGTCCTATGACATTGTATATCAATTTACCTGAGACATCTGTGCAGAACGTAATTCAACGCTAAGTATCCCAATTAAGGGCCCAATGCCATTCTGGGATTCAAATCTTACTTAGATTTCTGTTTTCCTACATATATTTCAACTATATATTCTTATACATATCGCAGCTTCTCAATAGAATTATTCATAAACAGAATGATTCCTAACCCAAATCAAACATGTTATTAACCCTAACCCTAAAGTGTTCCCTCAATCTAACTTTAAAGAAGAGCACGGACAGAGTTGGTCTTATAATACAGGAATGTAGGGGATCTTTCACCTGCTGAGAACCTCAAAGGTCCATGGAGAAATAAGCCATGGAGAAGATGTAGGCAGCTATGAAGGACCTGAGAGAGCAAAAGTCATCTTCCATGGCAAACAACCTGGTCAGGATGAAGGGATGTCTCTGAATCTGCCACTCACACCCTGTGAACTGCGCCACTTCACAGGTGAATAACGAGTTAGAACGACAAAAAATTATCTTGTTAGGATCTTACAGAAAAATGGGTGTGCACCGAAACCTAGAAGAATGATTTCCACCAATGAGGTCCGGTAATTGAGTCTCAAACACGAGCCAAATGTGCGACCGGAGATCCGGGCTGACAAATCTGTGTGGCCTGCCCCGTGGCTAGAGACAGCAGGGCACCACCTAGAAGCGACCAGCCGGCAGAGAGAAACATTGCTGCAGATTCTGTGGAATCCTGCTGGCTGACCTCCAACTGAGCCCCGGGCTGAGTTTGGGATTTCAAACGGGGAAGGAAGTGCTACAGTTCTATCCCCCCACAATAAAAACTCCACCAAGGAAACCAACGGCCACCATCTTGGAGAGCAGAAGTAACCACCGCCACTCTCCAACAGATTGCAACAATAAAACAGGTTTGTGTTACTCAGCTCATCTCCCATACAGCAGGGAATTCACATAAAATCTCTCTTAGGCTTTCCATTGGAGAGATTATGAGAGAGAGCCTGCATAAAGACGTCGGGAAAACTAGAGGCACCTGACTTTCAACTTCCCCTCCCATCAGCGGCGAAAACGAAACCTGTCTAGCCAGAGCTGGGAGAGGGGCAAGAGGAAAAAATCAAAACAATAGAGTGCCGGGGTTCCCCATAGACACCATCCACACCCAAGAAACGGCAGGCGCAGAGGACAGTATGAGCTGCCGAGAGGCATCACTCAGGGGAAATCTGGTCTAGCACGAGAAACCAGGACTAGCAGGAGATAACAGGGGACTAGAGGCCATGCCCGCGTGACTGGGCGGCTGGAGAACGCCCGCCCACTGGTCACAAACAGCCCGCTGCTGGTGCGACTGGGTGGCTGGTGCCCGCCTGCCTACCAGCGACCAATCGCCCGCTGGCTGCACGTGCAACTGGGTGGCTAGAGATCTCCCGCCCACCAGTGACAGCCCACCCGCTGACTGTGTGACTGGACAGCTGGAGACCGCCCGCCCGCCGGCGACCGGGAGTTGAAAACAAACAGAGACAGATCAGTCCCAGCCCACTCCCATTTGAACACCCTGGCAAGGAGCCTGGGGCCCGCCATAGCAGACAGGTGACATCACTGGAGCTCGGCCATCGCAATTCCTTCCAAGCAGAATTCACTTTAGCAGGCATAGTCTACCAACACAAAGGAGAGACAACAGATATATTAAACCAAAACAAATCTATAGAATAGAGGAGAAAAACAGCAATCAAATAGAGATGGAAAACAACGTGAACATCATGAAAAAACAAAGGAAAAAAATGTGTACAAACAATGCAGGACAACTTAATTCTACAGGAGGACCTAGAATCATCAGAAACAGGGATAGGGAAAAAAACTCAAGGCTTACCTAACTCAGATGGAAAGGGATATTAGAGAATACATGAATCAGCAAGTCCTAGCAATAAAAGTATATTTTGAAAATGAATTAAACAAATTCAAATGGCAAAGAACAAGCTTTACCAGGAGATAGAGATCTTAAAAAAAATCAAACAGTAATCCTAGAAATGCAGGAAACTATTAATTTAAACTCAAACGAGAATATTACAAATAGACTAGATCAAATAGAAGTCAGAACATCAGATAATGACGACAACGTTTATCAACTTGAAAAGAATATAGTCAACACAGAAACGATGCTTAAGTCCCAAGAGCAGTCTATTCAAAAGATATGGGATGTCATAAAAAAAACAAATTTCACAGTCATCGGGATAGAAGAAGCCATAGAGATTCAAACCGAAAGAATGGACAACATATTAAATGAAATAATTCTAGAAAACTTCCCAGAGATGAAAGATGGAATGGATTGCCAAATCCTTGAAGCCTACAGGACCCCAAACATTCAAAACCATAATAGACCAACTCCAAGACATATAATTATGAAGATAACCAACATACAGAACAAGGAGAGAATATTAAAAGCTACGAGAGAAAGGAGGCGGATTACATTCAGGGGTAAACCAATTAGATTAACGACTGATTTTTCATCACAAACTTTGAAAGTGAGAAGATCCTGGAACAATGTATTTCAAACACTGAAAAATAATGAATTCCAACAAAGAATACTGTATCCAGCAAAATTAAGCTTCAGATTTGACAATAAAATTAAAGTCTTTCACAATGAATAAAAACTAAAAGAATTCACACCCATAACACCAGCACTGCAAAGGATTTTGGGCAAAATACTACAAGAAGAAGAATTGAAAAATAGTGCCCCAAACTAACAGTGGGAGGTATCTCAGTAAAGGGGGAGGAAAATAACCAAAAAGTAAAAACTAGCCAAACTAAAATAAATAAATAAATTAACATGAATGGATGTACAAATCATATTTCAATTGTAACCTTAAATGTTAATGGCCTAAACTCACCATTCAAGAGACATAGGGTAGTAACCTGGATCAAAAAAACAAATCCAACAATACGCTGCTTTCAGGAGACTCATATGATAGGTAAAGACATACACAGGCTGAAAGTAAAAGGTTGGGAAAAATCATACCACTCACAGGGCACACGGAAGCAAGCAAGAGTGGCCAAACTCATATCAAATACAATCAACTTCAAACCTACGTTAATCAAAAGGGATAAAGAAGGACACTATATAACGTTAAAAGGAACCATCCACCAACATAACATAACAATTACCAATTTGTATGCAGCAAACAAATTAGCTGCCACACTCATAAAACAAACTCTTCTCAAGTTCAAGAGTCAAATAGACTACAACATAATAATTATAGGTGACGTCAACAGACTGCTCTCACCATTAGACACATCCTCTAGACAAAAACTGAATAAAGAAACTATAGAACTCAACAGCACAATCAATAACCTAGACTTAACCGACATATATAGAATATATCAACCATCATCAAGTCGATACACCTTCTTATCAGCAGCAGATGGATCCTACTCAAAGATAGACCATATATTAGGTCATAGGGCAACTCTTAGTAAATATAAAGGCGTGGAGATAATACCATGCACCATATCAGATCATAATGAAATGAAACTGGAAATCAATGATAAAAGAAGGAAGGAAAAATCCTACATCACATGGAAAATGAACAATATTCTACTGAATGATCAATGGGTTACAGAAGACATTAAGGAGGAGACAAAAAAATTCTTAGAGACAAATGACCATACAGACACAACCTACTGTAATCTATGGGACACAATGAAAGCAGTTTTAAGAGGAAAATTCATTTCTTGGAGTTCTTTCCTCAAAAAAAGAAAAAAACAACAACAAATAAATGAACTCACACTACACCTCAAAAACCTAGAAAAGGAAGAGCAAAACAACAGCAAATGTAGTAGACGACATTAAAATAAGAGCAGAAATCAACGAAATTGAAACAAAAAATCATTGAAAAAATTGATAAACTAAAAGTTGGTTCTTTGAAAAAATAAACAAGATTGACAGGCCCTTAGCCATGATAACGAAGAGAAGAAGAGAGAGAACTCAAATTACTAACATAGGGGGTGAAAAATGCAATACCACAACAGACACTACAGAAATATAGAAGATAATTAGAAAGTATTTTGAAACCCTATATTCCAATAAAATAGAAGATAGTGAAGATATCGATAAATTTCTTAAGTCATACGATCTGCCCAGATTGAGTCAGGAAGACACACACAATTTAAACAGACCAATGACAAAGGAAGAAATAGAAGAAGCCATCAAAAGATCACCAACGAAAAAAAGCCCTGGACCGGATGGGTAAACAGCGGAGTTCTACAAAACCTTCAAAGAAGAAATAATACTGACTCTTTTCAAGCTCTTTCAAGAAATAGAAAAAGAAGGAGCTCTTTCAAATTCATTCTATGAGGCCAAAATCACCCTGATCTTGAAATCAGACTAAGACACTTCAAAGAAACAAAACTACAGACCAATATCTCTAATGAACTTGGATACAAAAATTCTCAATAAAATCCTGATGAATCGAATACAAAAGCATATCAAAAAAAAATTGTGCACCATGATCAAGTAGGATTCACCCCTGGGATGCAAGGCTGGTTCAATATTCGGAAATCAATAAATACTATTCACCACATCAATAGACTTAAAGACAAGAACCATATGATCATCTCGATAGATGCAGAAAAAAACATTTGACAAAGTAAAGCATCCCTTTATGTTCAAAACACTAGAAAGACTAGGGATAACAGGAACTTACCTCAACATTGTAAAAGCTATATATGCTAAACCTCAGGCTAGCATCATCCTAAATGGAGAAAAACTGAAGGGATTGCCTCTAAAATCTGGAACAAGACAGGGATGCCCTCTATCACCACTTCTATTCAATTTAGTTCTTGAAATTCTAGCCAGAGCAATTAGACAATAGAAATTAAAGGCATAAAAATAGGAAAACAAGAACTTAAATTATCTCTATTTGTGGATGACATGATAATATATATAACAGACCCAAAAGGGTCTACAAAGAAACTGCTAGAGATAATAAATGAATTAAGCAAAGTGGCAGGATATAAAATCAACACGCATAAATCAAAGGCATTTATGTATATCAGGAGCAAAACTTCTGAAATGGAAAGGAGGAAAACCACTCCATTCACAATATCCTCAAAGAAAATAAGATACTTGGAAATCAACCTAACAAAAGAGGTGAAAGATTTATATAATGAAAACTACAGAATCCTAAAGAGAGAGATAGAAGAAGATCTTAGAAGATGGAAAAATGTACCCTGTTCATGGATAGGCAGAACTAACATCATCAAAATGGTGATATTACACAAAGTTCTCTACAGGTTAAAATGGATGCCAATCAAAATCCCAACGGCATTTCTTGTAGAAATGATAAAGCAATCATGAAATTCATATGGAAAAACAAAAGACCCAGAATAGCAAAAGCAATTCTAAGCAGGAATTTGAATCTGGAGGTATAGCGATACCAGAGTTCAAACTGTACTACAAAGCAATAGTTATAAAAGCAGCGTGGTACTGGTACCAAAACAGGCAGGTGGATCAGTGGTAGAGAATAGAGAACACAGAAATCAATCCACAAAATTACAACATTCTTATATATGATAAAGAGGCTAAAAGCATATTGGGAGATGGATAGCATCTTCAACAAATGGTGCTGGGAAAATTGGAAATCCATATGCACCAAAATGAAACTGAATCCCTTTTTCTCGCCATGCACAAAAGTTAACTCAAAATGGATCAAGGAGCTAGTGATGAAATCAGAGACACTGCATGTGATAGAAGAAAAAGATGGCTATGATCTACATACTGTGGGGTCGGGCTCCAAATTCATTAATAGGACACCCATAGCCCAAGAGTTAATAACAACAATAAACAAATGGGACTTACTTAAACTAAAAAGTTTTTTCTCTGCAAGAGAAACAATAAGAGAGGTAAATAGAGAGTCTACATCCTGGGAACAATTTTTTACCCCTCACACTTCAGATAGAGCTCTAATATCCAGAATATACAAAGAACTCAAAAAATTAAACAATAAGATAACAAATAACCCAATCAACAAATGGGCCAAGGACCTGAACAGACACTTCAGAGAGGAGGACATACAATCAATCAACAAGTACATAAAAAAATGCTCACCATCTGTTTCAGTCAGAGAAATGCAAATCAAAACCACCCTAAGATACCATCTCACTCCAGTAAGATTAGCAGCCATTATGAAGTCAAACAACAATAAGTGTTGGCGAGGATATGAAGAAAAGGGTACACTTGTACACTACTGGTGGTACTGAAAATTGATAAGGAAAATTTGTAAAGCAGTATGGAGATTTCTTGGAAAGCTGGAAATGAATGCACCATTTGACCCAGCTATCACCCTTCTCGGACTAGAGGGTCTTAACAGAGCGTACTATAGGGATACTGCCACATCAATGATCATAGCGCCACAATTCACAATAGCTAGACTGTGGAACCAACCTAGATGTCCTTCAATAGATGAATGGTTAAAAAACTGTGGCATCTATACACAATGGAGTATTACTCAGCACTAAAAAATGGCAAAATCATAGACTTTGCAAGGAAATGGATGGCATTAGAGCAGATTATGCTAAGCTAAGCTAACCAATCCTTAAAAAAATGCCAAATGTCTTCTTTGATATAAAGAGAGCACCTAAGAACAGAACAGGGAGGAAGAGCATGAGAAAAAGATTAACATTAAACAAAGACGAGTGGGGGGATAGAAAGGGGGAGAGAAGGGAAAGCATATGGAAATGGTAGGAGACCCTCAATGTTACACAAAATTACATATAAGAGGTTGTGAGGGGAAATGGGGGGAAAACAATGGAGAGAATTGAACAACAGCAGATGAGGTAGAGAGGAAAGATGGGAGGGGAGCGGAGGGGGGATAGTAGGGGATAGAAAAGGTAGCAGAATACAACATCACTATTATGCCATTATGTACAAATGTGAATGTGTAACCAATGTGCTTCTACAATTCGTATTTGGGGAAAAATGGGAGTTCATAACCCAATTTAGTCAAATGTATGAAAGATAATATATCATGAGTTTTGTAATGTTTTGAACAATCAATAAAAATAAATAAATAAATAAAGGTTTAAAATTGAGTGGCAAGAAATCAGCTAAAAAAGTGTTGAGATGCATTCATTTTGCTAAGCAGAAACTTTGTTTTGTGTAGTTGTATCTATCACAAATTTATTTTACCAGAAAACTGGCTTTTGAAAATACACTTAATTGAGATTAAAGAATAATCCACCTACCTTCATGAAAAATTCATAGTATTTCCTATATTTTTCATATTTCAATTTTTGGTAAATATTTTGTCATGGACGAGGTCTAGTCTTAGGCTATTCTTTCAGAATACTGCCTCATCTGATAAGTTGGTACAATGTGTTGGATTGTTCTTTTCATCTTTTATTTAATAGTTTCTAGCTGATAATGTGTATTTTTCATTATCTTTATTTGGACATACATACCCAACGATATCTTTGCATTTTATGTTTTACTGGGAAGAGACTCATCAAAAGCTCTGTATTATATGTATCAACAATCAAACATTTAGAGCATGCAATTATTCTTAATTTTGCATGAAAATATCTTTGTATCATTTACTTATAAAAATTTAGAACTATTAATTATGTCCCTACCGTAATAAGTAACTAATTACCAGAAAAATTAAACAATTCACTTTATATCAATTATGAATATGAAAAGTACTAAAATAAGTATTTGGCAATTAATACATAATTGATAGAAATTGAAATCATAAGAAAGCCATTTAAAATGTCAGTGCATATGGTCCTTAAATAATAGGTTGTTCAAAAAATTTCTCTAATTCATAAGATATAATATGCCATATTACAGTGTAACGTGATAAAAAACATTAAATTATCAATATTGATAATAAAGAATGATACCTTTTTTCTTAAATATGTTTATTTGATTTTCATTGTAAGATGTTAATTCTGGAAGACTTCAGAATTAAGAAAGTCTTGGTGTATATTATTTCTAACAGGCTAATCAAAGTACTTTTAAATATATATGTATATATATATATATACATAATATATGTAATGCATATGCATGGATATAGACACATATGTATAATAAATGTATTGTAATATATCTATCAGGTGATTATAATTATTAAATTTAAAAAAAAAAATAGTGACTATAAACCAGTCTCAAATTTAAATTTCATAGCATACAACTGTTTGTAATGCCATGAGAGAAAAATAGATATGGAGGAAAAACGAAAAAGGAAGAGAGAGAAGGGGAAAAATGAGGAAGAAAGTGAGTAAAGAAGAGGGAGAGGCATGTTCGATGTTAAGACAAAAGTGGAGCGGCTGGGTTTGTGATTCAGTGTTAACATGTTTGCCTAGTATGTGTGAGGAACTGGGTTCTATTCTCAGCACCACATACAAATAAACAAAATGAAGATCCATCAACAACTTAAAAAATAAAAAATAAAAAACTAGAAATATTACTAAAATCCCAAGCATTTATGAATGTTAAATAATAAAATATATGTTACATAGCCTTATGTAATTTCTAGACTCCCCAAAAAAGTCATTAAATGTTAGATTATTAGTGCTATAACTAAAAATCCATTGCTCTTTCCTCTACATTCTGTGGCATTCTAGTGCTAAAATAAATTGTAGTATAACACCAAAAAAAAAAAATCCTAATATTTCTACAGTAACTGACCCAGTTTAACATCAATGCAAGTAGATTCCTATGGGACATGATATGTACTTTGAAGTTTATTTTTATTCAACACTGGTACATTTCTATTTCTTGAGTTTATGCACATTATAGGATATATATTTCATCCACACGTTCACAAATTTATAGGCATTTATTTCACTTTCAATCACTTCCTGCTTCAGAAAACATGTATTCCTCCGTTTCTGACTGGTCTTTTCTTGAAACTTCTTTCCAAACACATTATTTTCGATTTCCATTATCACATTTGAAGCAAAACTCACACACCCCTCATAATAAACCATAACCCTAATATTACCATTAGATGTACAACTGGTTGGAATGAATGATTGTATATCAATATAAGATTTCTTACTTAGTTTCAGATATCAATTCAATCCATTATTTAAAGTGGAACCAGTTATATTATTTATTCACAATGTGGTATTTTCATGCATTATCTCTATATTCATAGACACAGGGTACACCTCTTTGTACCCCCAACACTAATTTACACGTCTTCAAAATATTGCTCCCAGAAATGTTGGAAGAAATACCCATGTCACCTGATCTACATATGCATTTTATCACTGAAATATTCTGGACACAAAAAGCAAAGGTCACACTTATGATTGTATCAAAGCTAAATGAAAAGTGAACATGGATTACTAAAAACATCCATGTCCAGGTTGCCTAATGCTCTCAAATGAAAATCCTATTGGTAACTACAAATTAGTTTCTTCCAAAGATTATATATTCAAACTCAACCCTGTTGAAAATGTCTAATCCTCTCACTCACTTTATACTTTGCCTGTTTTTGTAATGTCTCTATTGGTATCTGCTTTTCCACAGTTCATCATTGTGACTAAATCTTCACATGTTCTGAAACTTACATTCACACTCTAATCGAAATCCTATTGCTAAAGAACTTTTGGTCCAAATCCTATATTCACTCTTCTTCTTAAAACCTACCTACTATCTTCCTAATCCTACCGACTATCACTTTTTGACTGGAGGTTCTCTTCTACATTCAATCATCCAGTTACAAGGTCTTATGCCATTGTATATCGATTTCTCTGAGACATTTTTGCAGAATGTAATTCAACGATAGGTATCCCAATCAAGGGCCCAATGATTTCTGGGCTTCAAATCTTACTTAGATTTCTGTTTATGTACATATATTTCACGTCTGTATTCTAATAAATATCACAGGTTCCAATAACATTATTCATCCAGCAGAATGGTTCCTAACCGAAAATGAAAATGTTATTAACCCTAACCATACACTGTTCCCTCAATCTAACTTTACAGAAGAGCAGTGACAGTGTTGGTCTTACAATACAGGAATGCATGGGATCTTCCACCTGCTGAGAACCTCAAAGGTACATGCAGAAATGATCCCTGGAGAAGATGTAGGCAGCGATGAAGGACCTGAGAGAGCAAAAGTCATCTCAATGGCAAACAACCTGGTAGAATTAAGGAATGTGTCTGAATCAGCCTCATTCTTCTTAATACAGAGAAGATAGACCAAACCATGCCTGTGTGGAGAGCTGTTCCCTGGTCCCTATGTTTGATATACGATTCGAACTTGTGAAAGTGTCACAGGATGTAGGGGCATCCTCCATCTCATGGGAACCTTGGAGGCAAATGTTAGGACAACGTGGTTTCCAAGGCAGTGACCTCATTCAGTTCCTCAAGGAAGTGACTTCACCTCACTTCCTTGGTGATGGAAGTCTCTGAACTTGGGATCCAGGAAGCCAGGCACCCAGAGCCATAACCCGTCCAAGTCCCAGTGGTCTAACTTGTTTGGATTTACGAAGGACAGAGTCAATATTTCTTGGTACCTACTGATTTGAGGATGGCCAAATGCCAGGAAACCTCTGAAGAGGGTCCTATCCTGATAAAGCAGGTAGTGGATCACCGCTGGCTCCTGACTACTTCACA
Source organism: Callospermophilus lateralis (assembly GCF_048772815.1). Taxonomy (NCBI): domain Eukaryota; kingdom Metazoa; phylum Chordata; class Mammalia; order Rodentia; family Sciuridae; genus Callospermophilus; species Callospermophilus lateralis. The sequence goes on along the minus strand of NW_027514160.1, from coordinate 1,330,463 downwards.
GAGTTGGCAAAGTAGAGCAGATCTGAGACAGGACAGGCCATTTTGGGAGAACATAGTATGGCCCACCAGTCAGAGGACACTCCGGATATGACAGACCTACTTGGGGGAAGGAGGTGCCTTTGCGGGTGTGGGTGTGGGTTTGTGGTTTTGTCTCATGTTCTGAGAATACGAAAGAAAGGCGGTTTGATTGGATTGTAGTGAACTGTTTCTAGTAAGTCGTTTGACAAGGCGAGTCTTTCTATGTCTGTGTATCCCACTGTGTCCGTGGTTGTCGACATTAGAAAAGAGAATGCATCAGTTGATGTGTTCTGTCTAGTAGAAAGCTTCGCAGCATTCATCCTGCCCAATTGATGAATGGACTGTGGCTTGCCTCATGGATGGGCAACACCTACTATCTGCCTAAGTTCCTGTTTTCTTCCTGAATTCTGGCCACTCTCCCGAATAGGCACATAGTTTTGTGTTTAAGATATGTACCACCTCAAGCTCTGTTAAATGGCCATGTACTGGACAGCTGAAGGGAATGGGAGAATCTCAGAAAACTCAGATATCAGTGTGAACAGGAAAGTCTCAGTGGAGAAACCCTGCTATGGGCCATTCTCTTACTATGTATCTGTTTCCCTGAATGTCAGGAAGTTCTTTGCCTCAGGCCACCCTCATGTGAAGCCTGAAAAAAAGAGTTTTCAAATGAAAATGAATGGGCATCACCTGTGGCTCTTTGCTTAATTTCTTTGCAAAGGGATGTGTCTGAATCACCCTTTGGCCCTGTGTGCGGTTGTGGCTTAGATTCTCAGCCCCTGATGGATCTAAAGAAAGATCCGATGTGTGCATCCAAAACCAAAATTTCAAAAAGATCAGTTATGATGGATGAAGTCTCTTGCCTTTCTTTCTTAGGTTCCTGAACTACATCAAGTGAGAATAGGGATCCTTTGGTTCAAATAAATTTTTGAAAGCCCTGAAGAAGTGCTTGGGTTTTCTTATGACTCCAATTCACATAAAGAATCTATACCTGACAGTCAGTAGGCCTCAAATTGGAGAAGCAGATCAGTATTAACTGCGGTCTTATTTTATCACTCCTGGTTCACATGCAGGGTGTCCAGGCCACCATGACTTTAGGCAAATGAGCGGCAAGGGAGCTTATTTTGGACACTAACCCATACCCTACTAGACTCTGACTAGTAATCCTAACATGATGGAGAATAATAAACCCAACAGAATAGAAATACAAGAAGTTTTGAGGATTCATGTTGTATAGTTGTACTTGCCTTTTGCATTATATAGGGTAGGAGTTATACATTTAGTCAATTTTTAATTGAAACAGTTCTCCATGTGTTTTTAAAGTTCACAACCATGTGAATTCCTCTCTCCCTTTCTCTGTAGCCTATTCAGAACATGTATTTTTATATGCACATTTAGAATCCTACCTGGTATCACATGTACATTCTTGAGAGGTTGCTGACTTAGCAGATACAAATTGTCAGAAGAGATCACTCCTCTGAATGCTGTTGGAAGTGAAAATTCAAACTATGGGTGACTTCCTAGTTGAACAACATTATACATAAATCCACGTTTAGTAAAATTAATATTTTTGGATCTGTGGATTATATATATTTCATGATATATATATATATATATATATATTGCTACATTTTAATGTCTGTTTGAGTGTGTGTGTGTGTGTGTGTATAGATAGATAGATAGATAGATAGATATACACTCTCCAGATTTTTGAAAATATGAAACATATGTGTCTTATTATATACTCCCTAAATTCATTCATGTACATGTATGTGGATTTATAATCAACTTTTCACAAGATTATTTTCAAAAATATTCATCCACCTGAAATACATATTTGTTTCCTAGTACTAAAAACAAACTTCAGTGAATGGTGCATACAAATCCAAATATTTCTACAGTAACTGTCCCAGTTTAACATCAATGCTTGTAGATTCCTATGGGACATGATGTATATTTTGACGTTCATTTTTTAACAAAACTGGTACATTATTATTTCTTCAGTTTATGCACATCATAGGATATATATTTCATTAACAAGTTCACAAATTTATAGGCATTTGTTTCGCTTTCAATAACTTCCTTATTCAAAACTCTTGTATTCCTCCAGGTTTCTTGTCTGGTCTCTTCATGAGACTTCTTTCCAAACTCATTATTTCTGAAATCCATAATCACCTTTGAAACAAAATTCACACACTCTTTATGATAATCCATAAGCCTAATATTAAAATAAGATGGATACCTGGTTGGATTGAATGATTGCATATCAATATAAGATTTTCTGTATATTTTCAGATATCAATTCAATGCATTATTTAAATTTAGAACTTGTTACATTGTTTAATCAAAGTTTTGTCTATTCATGCATTATCTCTATATTCCTAGACACAGGGTACACCCATTTGTAACGCCAGTACTAATTTATATATCTTCAAAATATTGCTCCCAGAAACGGTGGAATAAATACTTATGTCATCTGATCTACATATACATTTTATCACAGTAATTTTCTGGACACAAAAAGCAAAGTTCACACTTATGATTTTACCAAAGCCTTAATGGAAAGTGAGTATGCATTACTAAAAACATCCATGTCCAGGTTGCCTAACGCTCTCAAATGTGAATCCTATTGGTCACTACATATTTGTTTCTTCCTAAGATTATATATTTTACCTCAAGCCTGTTGAAAATGTCTAATCCTATCAATCACTTTATCATTTGCCTGATTTACTAATGTCTCTATTAATATCTGCTTTCCTACATATTTTCCACAGTTTATCATTGTGACTGACTCTTCACATGTGCTCACATTTTCATTCACTCTCTACCCGAAACCCTATTGCTAAAGAACTTTTGGTTTAAATCCTACACTCTCTCTGCTTTCTAAACCTACTGACTATCTTTCAAATAATACCGAGTATCCCTTTTTGACTAGAAGTTCTCTTCGACATTCCATCATCCAAGGTACAAGGTCCTATGCCATTGTACATCGATTTATCTGAGACATCTCTGCAGAACATAATTCAAAGCTAAGTATCCCAATCAAGGGCCCAATACCCTTCTGGGCTTCAAATCTTACCTAGATTTCTGTTTTCATTCTAATATTTCACTTTTACATTCTTGTAAATATTACAGGTTCCCAATACAATTATTCATCCTGCAGAATGATTCTTAACCCAAATCGAACCTTTTATTAACCCTAACCATACACTCTTCCCTCAATCTAAGTTTACAGAAGAGCAGGGACAGAGTTGTTTTTACAATACAGGAATGTAGGTCATCTTAAACCTGCTGAGAACCTCAAAGGTCCATGCAGAAATGATACCTGGAGAAGATGTAGGCAGCTATGAAGGAGTTGAGAGAGCAAAAGTCACCTTGCATGGCAAACCACCTGGTCAGGATGAAGGGTCGTGTCTGAATCAGTCTCTCTATTCTAAATGTAGAGAAGGTGGACCAAACCAGGCCTTTGTTGAGAGATGTTCCCGGGTGCCTATGGTTGATATACCATTCTAACTTGCGAAAGTGTCACAGGAAGTAGGGGCAGCCTCTATCTCATGGGACCCTTGGAAGCAACTGTTAGGACAAAGTGGTTGCCAAGGGAGTGAACTCATTCAGTTCTTGAAGGAAGTGTCCTACCTCACTTCCTTGGTATTGGAACTCTCTGAAATTGGGATCCAAGATGCCAGACACCCAGAGCCAGTCCCAGTCCCACTCCCACTGGGCTCAGTTGTTTGGATTTACCAAGGACAGAGTCAGTCTTTCTTGGTACCTACTGCTGAGAGAATGGCCAAATGCCAGGACAGATATGAAGAGGGTCTTTCCTGAGAAAGCAGGTAGTGGCTCACCACTGGATCCTGACAACTTCACAAAGTTGGCCAAGGCAACCAGAACTGAGACAGGACTGGCCATTTCGGGGAACATAGTTTGGCTCAACAGACAGAGGACACACTGGAGAGTCAGAGACTTACTTGTGGGAAGGAGATGCCTTTGTGGGTGTGGGTGTGAGTTTGTGGTTTTGTCTCATGTTCTGAAAATAGGTAGGAAAGGTGGTTTGTTTGGTTTGGAATGGACTGTTTCTAGTAAATCGTTTGACAAGGTGAGTGATTCTAGTTCGGTGTATCCCACTGTGTACGTGGTTTTGGACATTAAAAAACAGAATGCACCAATGGATGTATCGTGTCTAGTAGAAAGCTTCCCAGCATTCATCCTGCTCAACTGATGGATGGACTGCGGTGTGTCTTATGGATGGGGAACACCTACTATCTTCCTAAGTTTCTGTTTTCTTCCTGAATTCTGGCCACTCTCCAGAATAGGCTCATGGTTTTGTGTCCAAGATATATACCACCTCCAAGCTCTGTGCCATGGCCATGTACTGGACAGCTGAATGGAATGGGAGAATCACAGAAAACTCAGATATCAGTGTGACCAGGAAAGTCTCAGTGGAGAAACCCTGCTTTGGCCATTCTCTTACCTATATTTCTGTTGCCCTGAATGTCAGGAAGTTCTTTCCCTCAGCCCACCCCTTTGTTAAGCCTGAAGAAAACAGTTTTCAAATGGAAATGAAAGGGCATCACCTGTGGCTCTTTGCTTAATTTCTTTGTAAAGGGATGTGTCTGAATCAGCCTCTTGGCCCTGTGTGCGGTTGTGGCTTAGATTCTCAGCACCTCATGGATCTAAAGAAAGATCCCATGTGTGCATCCATAACCAAAATGGCAAAAAGATCTGTTATGGTGAATGAAGTCTCTTGAGTTCCTTTGTTAGGTTTCTGACCTACATCAAGTGAGAATAGGAATCCTTTGGTTCAAATGAATTCTTCAATGCCCTGAATAAGTGGTTGTGTTTTCTCATGACTCCAAATCACATAAAGAATCGTTACCTGACAGTCAGTAGGCCTCAAATTGGAGAAGCAGAGCTGTATTAACTGCAGTCCTATTTTATCACTCCTGGTTCACATGCAGGGTGTCCAGGCCACCATGACTTTAGGCAAATGAGGGGCAAGGGAGCTTATTTTGGACACTAACCCATACCCTACTAGACTCTGACTACTAATCCTAATATGATGGAGATTAATAATCCAAACAAAATAGAAATACAAGCAGTTCAGAGGAGTCATGTTGTATAGTTGGACTTGCCTTTTGCATTATATAGGGTAGGAGTTATAAATCTAGTCAATTTTTAATTAAAATAGTTCTCCATGTGTTTTTAAAGTTAACAAATATGTGAATTCCTCTCTCCCTTTTTGTGTAGCCTATTCAGCACATGTATTTTTATATGCACATATAGAATCCTACCTGGTATCACATGTTCATACTTGAGAGGTTTCTGACTTGGCAGATACTGCCGCGGTCCGGTTGGAGCAAAATAACCGGGGGGTGGGGGTTATGAATAACATGTGTATGTTGATATAGCAGGAGTGGAAGCCAATTATTGTAGGACAATAGAGGTATTTATACATTCCACCTAGCTTATCTAATTAACATAAACTAGATACTGCAGTCAACCAATCAGGAATCTCCACACTTAATGGCTCGCTTTTGTTACATCTCAAAACACTCCCTCTGGCATTTTGCCAGGCATCATCCAGACTTGTTTACACACTCTAACATTCCCCTGGCAAAATGCCAGGTGTTATTTTGACATGTTTACAGACTCTAACATTTCCCCCTTTTATTTAATTTAAATAAAGACCACAGTGGTTTTTACAGAAACACCATAAATAACCTGCTACAAACAGAAAGGGAGGATACAAAATGTCACAATACAAGCCAATTGATGAAGCACTTGGAGAAATAATACCAGCAATGACACTGTTAGCAAAGACACCGAGTTAAAATTTGTTATAGATTACAGTTTGTTGTCTCAGTCCAGGTAAAGCAGTGTCTCAATAGATTAACTCACAGTTCAGGTAAACCACAGTCCAGGTATGTTCTGCAGGCAGCTAGCTTAAATCACAGTCCTGGTAAGTTCTGCAGGCAGCTAGCTTAAATCACAGTCCATGTAAATTCTGCAGGCAGCTAGCTTAAATCACAGCCCAGGAAAGTTCTGAAGGCAGCTAGCTTGATCCAAAGTCTCCTCCGTTTCTCAGCCGAAGTCTCCTCCGGTTTTCAGCAACACTGGAAATTCTTCCACCCTTGTCCTCACCGGCACTGGGATGAAGGCAGGAACTCCTACCACTGGCTAAAGAAAATCCTATAGTATTCCACCAGGTGCTAAGAAAACAACCTTCTGAAAAATTTAGTACATTATCTCAAGGTTTTTTACATTTGAAAAAAGCCTTAATAGTGCTTATTATTTATTATCTTCCGGGTGTGGGAGAACCATTGTAGCTTAGTTATTGGCATTGAAAATGACCAAACATCAGGGAGCCAGTAGCATCTATGGCTGGCTGTAGCATCCTGGGCAGCCACAGATGGCCCTGGGGAGTGTCCAGGACTCAAACTGCCACGGGGCCCCACTCCCCAGGCTGGGGGCGGGGAATTGCCGGCTGCCACTGCTTGAAAAGCCCTTGCTGCACAGTGACTGGCTTGAGCATGTGGCAGCCGAGGCGCCTATTCACACACACTCCGGAAACGAAAAGTATTCAGTAACAGCCTTTTGCTGAAACTTTTTTCCTGATAATCCTTCTTCTTCTTAACTTTCTTTTTTTTTCTGATTAGACTTCCTGGGCTTCCATCAACACATGCCCTAATTGCACTTGTTTCCACTGGGGTGCCTCTTTCCATTATCAATTTACTTCTCACCCCTTCCTTATTTTCATCACAAAGACAATACAATACACTGAGATAAAACAAGACACAATCATACTGTATCAATCTTCTCCATTTTTTGAAATGACCGTTTTTCCTCTCCCCCTATCTGCCTAGGGATGAGCAGATTTGCTCCCATCCTATCTATGGATGGACAGCTTTTATTCGTCACTTACCCCCAAGTGTCCCAGGGCTCCCTGTATGGGCCACCATCTGCAGCAGTCCCACTGCAGCAAAATAACCGGGGCAGGGGGTGATGAATAACTAGTGTATGTTGATACAGTAGGAAAGGCGTGATAGGTAGGAAAGGCTATTTGTTTGGTATTGAGTGGACTGTTTCTAGTAAGTTGTTTGACAAGGCAAGTGTTTCTATATCTGTGTATCCCACTGTATCTCTGGTTGTAGACATTAGAAAAGATAATGCATCAATGGATTTGTCCTCTCCAGGAGAAAGTTTAACAGCATTCATCCTGCCCAATTTATGAAAGGACTGTGGCTTGCCTTATGGATGGGCAACACCTACAATATTCCTAAGTTCCTGTACTCTTCCTGAATTCTGGCCACTCTCCACAACAGGCTCATGGTTTTGAGTCCAAGATATGTACCACCTCCAAGCTCTGTGACATGGCCATGTACTGGATAGCTGAAGGGAATGGCGAGCATCTCAGAAAACTCAGATAACAGTGTGACCAGTAAAATCTCAGTGGAGAAACCCTGCTTTGGGCCTTTTCTTACATAATGTTCTGTTGCCCTGAATGTCAGGAAGGTCTTTGCCTCAGGCCAACCCTTTATGAAGCCTGAAGAAAACAGTTTTCAAATGGAAATGAATGGGCATCACCTGTGGCTCTTTGCTTAATTTCTTCCAAAAGGGATGTGTCTGAATCAGCCTCTTGGCCCTGTGTGAGGCTGTGGCTTAGATTCTCAGCACCTGATGGATCTAAAGAAACATTCCTTTTGTGCTTCCAAAACCAAAATGGCCAAAAGGGCAGTCATTGTGGTTGAAGTCCCTCGCCTTCCTCTGTAAGGTTTCTGACCTACATCAAGTGAGAAGAGGGATCCATTGGGTCAAATGAGTTCTTCAAAACCCTGCAGAGGCTAGCCCGTAATTGCTTGGGTTTTCTCATGACTCCAATTCACATAAAAAATCTATACCAAACAGTCAGTAGGCCTCATATTGGAGAAGCTGGGCAGTACAAATGGCAGGCATATTTGATCACTACTGGTTCACAGGAAGGGTGTCCAGGCCACCCTGATTTTAGGCAAATGAGGGGTAAGGGAGCTTATTTTGGACACTGTCGTGAGCTTTGCCCCTCATGGAAAACCCCAGCCAGAGGTTATGATGAGTGTCTATATGGAAGAAGATGAGGGCCATGTGGGAGTGTTTTGGTTTTAATTGTGGTCATTTGTGTGGTGGTTGAAATAGATGACTGGGTCCACCTGGGCTTGAAGTCTGGTGTGATTCCCCTTACAGCCTGAGTTCTGAAACTGACCTCAGAGAAATATTGCCATGAGTTCTCTTGGGATTTTAGGAGGCCACGCATTAGAGTCGCCCTTGGAAACTGAGATCAAGTCCCAGGGTGGCTTTCCACAGAGCATCGGGAATCTCAGCCAGGATATCACATGATTTTATTATGAAAGACTTCGCAGCCATAGATGAGATTCAAAACAAACATGGACCTCACACTCTAGACCTCAATGGGCCTGGGTTCATGTGATCTTTTGGCCACTCTTTGGGAAGCCTTGACTGTGAGAATTCTCCAGAGCTTTCATTGAAATGAGCTTCCATACCATTTAATGGTTCTTGAAAGAATTGAAACCTACAGTGCCTCCAACTTCATCCGTGAAAAATGCTAGATAAATACCAAGAAATTTTTGAAATTCCCATAACCAGGTGTCAGAGGAGAACATTTGGATGTTCTGTTGCTGATCAGGAGTGTTCCAGACAGTGGTTTGATTGACTGGGTTTCATGAAAATGGTGTAGAACTGAAATGCCAGTATGTTGGAGCCTGCTGAGTATTGGGCCCAGAACTGTGGTGTGCAGGTGTGGGATAAAACATTTGTGTTGGGGCCATTTGGATCTACCATTGACTTCCAAATGGCTTGTGACTGACATGGTGCAGCCAGCAGACCCTTATATGTAAAGGCATCTTGTTATATGGAGAGGTTTCAGGGCAATGTTACGAATCAGGTTGCTATCTTCAAGTGGGCAAGCTATGTGGGATAGAATCCTGGTTGGTGCATTCTCTTGCAGACTCTGACCGACCACACGTGACAGAACTACCTTCAGCACTGTGTCCCAGTTGAACTTCTTGTATTTCGTAGAGCAAATACCAAACTCCCAGTGCAGCAGCAAGAAACACCATGAATAGTGGAGGATGACTAAATGGGTACACAGTCCACACAGGGAGACACTTAGCCTTCAGTGGCCACAGTTTACCTACAAAGAGAGAATTCAGCACTTTGCCTCATTTTCATTGGAAAATAAGAAACCAATTTCTTCAGGTCACATAGATGCAGAGCCAGCTTTGATGGTCTCACAACAAAGGAAGCTAAAGCTCCTGAAAACAACATATATTTCAAGTGCCCAACCTCAGAGGCAGTTTCTCAAAAAGTCGTTAGGCCAGCAGAGCTCCATGTTTGTGGAGTGTTTACCTGTTAGACAAGGATGCAAGAAAAGACCACTGACTCCAATTAAAATCAAATTAAACTAAGCTTATTATTTTCACCAGCCAGGCTAACTCTCCCTCCCAAAACGGCCGGAACAAGACAGCAACCCCAACTTACCTACAGCCCAGCTTTAAAGCCCAGAAAGTTACACAAAAGGGGGGTTAGAGATAACAGAACTCGGACAAGCATCACACTAATGGTAGTTTATATATATATATATATATTTTTTTTTTTTTTTTTTTGCTGGCCCCAACATCAGAATTTGTGAGGACCGTTAGACCCTCAGAGATGGTCATTGTCTGTCCAGGGAAGGCCAATATTTATGATGTGTCGCTAATGTTTCACAGAGTGCTGCTATCTGGTCAGAGAGCCAGACATGGGTGAGTTCAAGGCATGGGCAGGCATTCCAAGCAGGTTGAGAATTTGCAGTAATTTATAGTAAAGCCAAAATTATCTTATCATGGCTTTGTGGCAAGATGGCTCCCAATTTTAATAAAAGATCAGGTTGGGCCTATCATTCCCCCTTTTCTTATGTGTTCCTTTCAAATCTTTGATAGATTAAGGGAAGTGCACTGAGGAAATTTAAATCCCTCAGGTAACAGTCTCCAAATTTCTAGAACTCACCCAAAACGGGTCTCCCTGATTTTACCTGACTTAATTAATTACACATATTGATAGTCTATTTATTTTTGGCTCCATTGTTGTAAGAAGGGAGGCCTCACGCATTTTGGATTCTTCTGCGCTGAGAGAGGGTGACGTAAGGGTCATGGCATGAGGGACATGAGTTGCCTTTTAGAATTTAGTTGAGGGACATGAGTTGCCTTTTAGATTTCAGCTTGGTTTGAAGTCTGGTTGGGGAAGAACAGGTTGTAAAGTCATCTGGGAATGGGTTCTTCTATGAGAGTAACAAAAACGATGAGTAATGAATAAATGTTGCAGCAGCTGGAACATGTCACCGTATAGAAGTTCCCTCACCATTCTTTAATATCCTCAGTTATCAGGACTGTCAACTTAATATTTAATTTCTTGTTTTACAGTTGTCCCTCCCCATAAGATACAGTTTATTAATTTAATGTCATCTGATCTTGCAAAATCCTTTTTCTAGTATGACCTCTGTGTCTAATAGAGAAACCTTTAATTCTGTTACTCAGGGCTGGATAATCGTACTAGCAAACACCAAGCCTACCTCTGTAGGTTAGGAATATCTGTAGGCCCTAAACTAAATTTTCTGCCTCTGGCAGCTCCTCTTAATAGTCTCTTTTTATAGTTATCAGGCATTCCTGTCTGAGAATCCTTCTTTGTAACCTCCAGTCTTACTTATTTTGGGAGGCTAACATAAAGTGTATACCTTAAAATATTAATATTTGTTTTCTTGGCCGATTCATTTAACTTTAATTTTAAATCCGAATCTTAAACATCCAGCAAATAAATTTTAACAGCCTTATATTGAGAGTACTGGGCTTTAATATCTATAACTTAATTATTATTTATCTTTTCATTAATTGGGATATGTATTATTCTGTCTGTCTTGTAGGTGATGACTTATTATCTTAAATTAACCCATGTTGTGTTATTAAAGCAACACTTCTGTAAAAGACTAACAGGGAATCTTTAGATCACTTATAAGCAAATTAAAAATAAAATTTTTTTAACAAGAGTAAAAATACTTAGTTTCTGTAATAGCTACCCTGAATTTTTTGGCTGAGTTATACATTATATGCCCTGTTTGAGATCCTAGTAATCTTCACAGAAAAACAAAAGAACTTTTGAACATAACTTTAAATGAAATAAAATCTGACCTACTCCTTTTGTAGTCATTCTCACATGTAGTAAGATGGGACACAGAGCCTTATCTCAGGTAAGGCAGGCCTCTTTATAAATATTAAGTGTTTTAGTTCTAAAGCTGATCATTGTTTTTTAAATATCATTTTACAAAGTTTACATAAATTGTTTGAGGTCACATGAACATTATCTAACATCATATGACATCACATTTAAAACATGGATTAAAGAAAGGCTGAAAGATTTTAACCTTTACATATATTAGGCTCTGATTAACGTAAAAATACATTTAAATTGTTCCCCAATGAAAAAAGTAACATAAAACTTTACATATCTTATTGATAACAGGTAAATAAATCCCCAGTACATTTTTTTTTTACCATACAACTTCAGAATACCAGCTTGATATAATGCTCTTTAAATGTTTCTAACTTACAGACTTGTATACCTGGAAGATATGAGCACATTAATAGCATCAAAATTACATTGATATTTCTAGATTAACCAAGTTTAGCTTTTAAAGAAATGGCAGTAGAGTGCTCTAAAATAACAGTTCTTATTTAATCAGTTGTTTAATTTTTATGGTTGCTTGCTCTAGAAAAAATAAAACTTAATAAACACAATGTTATGGGTAAACTTATGTTTTCAGAAATTTTTGTCTCTTTAACACATGACTGATTTTTACAATCTGATACAGACCTTAGTAAATCAATCGGGTATCTAACAAATGTACTCAAGAATGAGAAATTCCACATCAAATTTACTTTACTTATTTATTAAAATATTAGACAAATGTATTGAAGAGTGTAAACCATTTTTTTGTTGAAGGAAAAGTCCTAGAATCAAGGCATTTTAGACATTTTGTAGATATTAATATTTTATTAGATTTTTGAACACCTATAAAAACTTGTAAGCTTAAATTTAAAAACATTTATTTTTATCTGTTTATCCAATTTAAATTGAACAATTTTAATCACGTGAATTAAAGATCTTTGGATCCACTTTTTTAAAATTAATTTTTATTGTAGGTTGTTCAAAACATTACATAGTTCTTGATATATTATATTTCACACTTGATTCAAGTGGGATATGAACTCCCGTTTTTACCCCATATACAGATTGCAGAATCACATCAGTTGCACAACCATTGATTTACATATTGCCATTCTGGTGTCTGTTGTATTCTGCTGCCTTTCCTATCCTCTACTATCCCCACTCCCCCATCCCCTCCCCTCTTCTCTCTCTACCCCCTCTACTGTAATTCATTTCTCCCCCCCTCATATTTTTCCTCCTTTCCCCTCACTTCCTCTTGTATGTAATTTTGTATACCCCTGAGGGTCTCCTTCCATTTACAGGAAATTTCCCTTCTCTCTCCCTTTCCCACCCACCTCTCATCCCTGTTTAATGTTAATCTTCTTCTCATGCTCTTCGTCCCTACTCTGTTCTTAGTTACTCTCCTTATATCAAAGAAGACATTTGCCATTTGTTTTTGAGGGATTGGCTAGCTTCACTTAGCATAATCTGCTCTAATGCCATCCATTTCTCTCCAAATTCTATGATTTTGTCATTTCTTAATGCAGAGTAATACTCCATTGTGTAAAAGTGCCACATATTTTTTATCCATTCGTCTATTGAATGGCATCTAGGTTTTGCTTCCACAGTCTTGCTATTGTGAATTGTGCTGCTATGAACATGGATGTAGCAGTGTCCCTATAGTGTGCTCTTTTTAGGTCTTTAGGGAATAGACCGAGTAGGGGAATAGCTGGATCAAATGGTGGTTTTATTCCCAGCTTTCCAAGAAATCTCCATACTGCTTTCCAAATTGGCCGCACCAATTTGCAGTCCCACCAGCAATGTACAAGAGTACCCTTTTCCCCACATCCTCGCCAGCACTTGTTGTTGTTTGACTTCCTAATGGCTGCTAATCTTACTGGAGTGAGATGGTATCTTAGGGTGGTTTTGATTTGCATTTCTCTGACTGCTAGAAATGGTGAGCATTTTTTCATATACTTGTTGATTGATTGTATGTCCTCCTCTGAGATATTTCTATTCAGGCCCTTGGCCCATTTGTTGATTGGGTTATTTGTTATCTTATTGTCTAATTTTTTGAGTTCTTTGTATATTCTGGATATTTGGGCTCTGTGTGAAGTGTGAGGAGTAAAGATTTGTTCCCAGGACGTAGGATCCCTATTTACCTCTCTTATTCTTTCTTTTGCTGAGAAAAAACTTTTTAGTTTGAGTAAGTCCCATTTGTTGATTCTAGTTATTAACACTTGTGCTATGGGTGTTCTATTGAGGAATTTGGAGCCCAACCCCACAGTATGTAGATCATAGCCAACTTTTTCTTCTATCAGACGCCATGTCTCTGATTTGATATCAAGTTCCTTGGTCCACTTTGAGTTAACTTTTGTGCATGGCAAGAGAAAGGGATTCAGTTTCATTTTGTTGCATATGGATTTCCAGTTTTCCCAACACCATTTGTTGAAGATGCTATCCTTCTTCAATTGCATGCTTTTAGCCCCTTTATCGAATATAAGATAGTTGTAGTTTTGTGGATTGGTTTCTGTGTCCTCTATTCTGTACCATTGGTCCACCCACCTGTTTTGGTACCAGTACCCTGCTGTTTTTGTTACTATTGCTCTATAGTATAGTTTGAAGTCTGGTATAGCTATCCCGCCTGATTCACACTTCCTGCTTAGCATTGTTTTTGCTATTCTGGGTCTTTTATTTTTCCATATGAATTTCATGATTGCTTTCTCTATTTCTACAAGAAATGCCATTGGGATTTTGATTGGCATTGCATTAAACCTATAGAGAACTTTTGGTAATATCGCCATTTTGATGATGTTAGTTCTACCTATCCATGAACAGGGTATATTTTTCCATCTTCTAAGATCTTCTTATATTTCTCTCTTTAGGTTTCTGTAGTTTTCATTGTATAAGTCTTTCACCTCTTTTGTTAGGTTGATTCCCAAGTATTTTATTTTATTTGAGGATATTGTGAATGGGGTGGTTGTCCTCATTTCCATTTCAGAGGATTTGTGGCTGATATACATGAATGTCTTTGATTTATGTGTGTTGATATTATATCCTGCCAAATTGCTGAATTCATTTATTAGCTCTAGTAGTTTCTTTGTAGACCCTTTTGGGTCTGCTAAGTATAGAATCATGTCATCTGCAAATAGTGATAATTTGAGTTCTTTTCCTATTTTTATGCCTTTAATTTCTTTCGTCTGTCTAATTGCTCTGGCCAGTGATTCGAGAACTATGTTGAACCGAAGTGGTGAGAGAGGGCATCCCTTAAAATTTGTTTTTATGAGTGCTTTTTTTATTATGAGCGCTCCTTATATATGTTAATTTCTGTATCATATATATGATTAAGAATATATATATATATATAGACATACAACAAATAACAAAAGTGTGCACACATAATAATAGTAAAGGCCTTGTAGCTTTTAGCAGGTGAAATCTCCATTGCCATGTTTTAAAAACTCCACAGTTGGTCAAAGATAGAACTGATCAGAAAAACATTAACCTAGGTCTGTAGGATCAAAATTATGAGTTAGAAAAATTAAAGGATCTAAGGAAAAAAATAAGAGTCCTAGAAAAAATAACTGACCAGTAATTAGTAAATACCATACTATTTACTTTTTTTTTTCCTTAAGCCTCATATCAGTCTCCTACTGATCTTGCAGGCTTCTTTCATTTGCATTTCAATCTAAGTCCTGGCTGAGGTCTGGAAGGAGCAGGAAAAAGCTGCTATTCTGAGCAGACACCTCAGGCCTAACGCATTTTAACCATAATTTTCCAGATAGGATGTTGAAAATTTTGATACAAGTTTAAGACAAAATTTACAAAATTTTATATCTTTACATCTTGTGTTGTCAACAGATACCATACTATGATTTACTATCCTTGTCCAAATTAATGCACTGGTACACACAGTGACATTTTTCCAGGCTACCCAATTAAAAATTGGTGAAAAAAAAAAAAAGACTGAATGATTGGAAAATTTCTTGCCAACTTGGAAGTAGAGTTCTTTAGTTTTCCATCCTAAGTATTTAAGTTCTCTGGCATGAATTATCTGAAATCATAAACTAAACAATTATCTCAATCTGACTTTTAACGGCAAGATTCTGCAGTGCTTCAAAAACCCAATGAGCTACCAGATTGTTACAATAAAACATCATCATTTAGACACACATTCAGGTAAAATCATTCCCAAGAAACAATATATAATATCAACACATTATTGCACATGTCTTAAAGTGCCAGAAACAAAGACACACGACAGACAGAAAGGAGCTCCAGACTATGACTGACAGACAGAAGCCTTTAAAACAGAGCAGATAAGAGAAAAATCTCCTACACCAGTTGCACCACAGATGTCCCCACAAGGGGACCAGATGTTTTCACAGAGGAGCATCCTGAAATGTAAAATCAAGGGTCTCCATAGTGACTTTCCTGCATTTAGTGTCCCCTTTTTTTCCCTCTTTTTTAAGATGACAGAGGTGGCATTATCGTTAAATTGCAGGGAAAGACCTAGGGAATTCTCTGAAAAAATAAGGCTTCAGCAGCTGCTGGGAGTCCCTCAGTCCCTCCTTTTACTTACAGGATTTGCTCCTCTGTTTCAGTTCCACCACAAGCATGCTCCATCTCCTAACATTTCTGTAGTCAGCTCTCAAAAAGTTCCAGGGTGCGGGTGGGTTATCAAAATTTGTAACTTAAAGTTGGGTTCCTGAACTTGAAGCCAATTAATGCCAATTTAAAAATGAGGACAGGGTTTTGAGAAAAAGAAAAACGAAGGTTTATTGCTTTGCTAACAAAGATAAACACAGGGACTCTGCCAAAAGGTTGTGACTCTCTTTATCTGGAGGGACAAGGGATTTTAAAGGAGTTTCACTTATTAACCTGGGAGATACTCAGTTCTTAGTTCCCCCGCAGGCACTGCCCTCTGCAGTGAGTGTGCTCCAGGCAGCCAGCTAGGGGCTTCTCTCATACTGCTTAACAAACGGGTGTAAAGTTCAATGCAGTTCCTTTAAACTCAGTCCAAAGGGTGTCAGGCTTACTTGCTTTATTTTCATGTCCGATATCCTTAAGTTTTCACCACAGAAATCACACAACAAAATGCACAAAAACAAACAAACAAAAAACATATAGAACACAGAACAAAACAAAACAACAACAACAACAACAACAACAAAAAAAAAAACAGAAATCCGGCGCCGAAACAGGAAAACAGAGGAGCAATGCAATGTCTTCCTAAAGCTCCCCGTAGGAGCGCATGCGTGCCCGTTGGCACCTCTCTACCTTTCCAGATGAATTCCCTAGAGAACAGAACAGATGACAGAATGATTCTTGTTACTGTCCCAGACAGGAGTATATGTGAGCCTCCTCAGTCCACCTCTCTGTCATCAGAAGAGATCTCCCTTAACCGGATATCAGATGTTATAAAGGCACCAATTACCTATGGATGCCTCCTCCACCAGGTGCTTGCTAATAGTTTTAATGCGGTGGTTCACTGCAGTGCTCCCTGAACTGAAGGCTAACTCCAAGGCCTTGGACCATCTCAAGTTGCACAAACCCTAGAGTTGCTCTCAAGCTTGGAGCCCTGGAAGGAAGGCCAACTTCAGAATTTACAGCAGTCTGGTCTTGTGATCTTGTCCGGCAGGGTCATCTCACTGGGGAACTCCAAAATATTAGACCAGGAACGCAAGTAAAGACCACTGACTCCTAGTAAAATCAAATTAAGGCAAGCTAATTATTTCAAAGGGAAAGGCTACCTCTCCCTCCCAAAATGGCGGGAGCAAGACAGCAAACCCACCTTTCCTATAGCCCAGCTATATAGCCCAGAAAGATGCACAAAAAGGGGGTTACAGATAACAGAACTTTAACAAGCATCACACTAACGGTAGTTTACATTTTTTTTTTAAGCTCACCCCAACATCAGAAATTATGAGGACCATTAGAGCCTCAGAGACTCGTTGTCTGGCCAGGGAAAGAAAATATTTATGAGGTGTCACTAAAGTTTCAGAGAGGGCTGCAATCTGGTCAGAGAGCCAGGCATGGGTGAGTTTAAGGCATGGGCAAACATTCCAAGCAGGTTCAGAATTTGCAGTAATTTATAATAAAGCCAAAATTATCTTTTCATGGCTTTCTGGCAAGTGGGCTCCCAATTTTAATAAATGATCAGGTTGGGTCTATCAACCCTGTCCCTTACTTTTGGAAACTCCCCTTCCACATCCAAGCTTGTGAACTCCTGAGCATTTTCCATTCCAGATATGTATTCACAGATTTTCTAACTCTTCTCCTCTAATTGTGTATTACTTGGGGCGAAAGTAATGTCAAGGCATTGTTCTGGATGAGAATGGGAAGATTTTTTGCATACACATTGGATTCATTATCTAATTTTTCATTCGAAATACTTAATCCCTGACACTAAAACCTACCCTACTGGACTCTGACTACTAATGCAAATATGATGGAGATAAATTACCCCAACAAAATAGAAATACAAGCAGTTCAGAGGAGGCATGGTGCATAGTTGGACTTGCCTTTTGCATTATGTAGTGTAGGAGTTATAAATCTAGCAAATTTTCAATTTAAATAGTTCTCCATGTGTTTGAAAGTTAACAAATATTTGAATTCCTGTCTCCCTTTCTCTGTAGCCTACTCAGCACATGTATTTTTATATGCACATATCAAATCCTACCTGGTACCACACGTACATTCTTGTGAGGTGGATGAATTGGCAGATACAATTTGTGAGAATAGATCACTCATTCTAAACGCTGTTGGAACTGAAAATTCAACCTATGGGTGAGCTTCCTAGTTGAACAACATTATACATAAACCCATGTTCAGTAAAATGAATATTTTTGGATCTGTGGATGATATATATTTCATGATTAATTTAGATTGCCATATATATTGCTACTTTTTAATGTCTGTGTGTGTGTGTGTTATATATATATATATATATATATATATATATACTCTCCAGATTTTTCAAAATATGAAATATATGTGTCTTATTATACACTCCCTAAATTCATTCATATTCATATATGTGGATTTATGATCAACTTTTCACAAGATTATTATCAGAAATATTCATCCACCTGAAATACATATTTGTTTCCTAGTACTGAAAACAAACTTCAGTGAATGGTGCACACAAATCCTAATATTTCTACAGTAACTCACCCAGTTTAACATCAATGCGTATAGATTCCTATGGGACATGAAGTGTATTTTGACGTTCATTTTTATTCAACTCTGGTACATTACTATTTCTTCAGTGAATGCACATAATAGGATAAATATTTCATCCACAATTTATCAAATTGATAGGCATTTGTTTCACTTTCAATCACTTCCTGATTCAGAACACATGTATTCCTTAATGTTTCTTGACTGCTCGTTTCATGAGACTTCTTTCCAAACACATTATTTTCAATTTCCATTATCGCTTTGAAGCAAATCTCACACACCCTTCTTGATAAACCATTAAAGTAATATTACCATTATATGTATAATTGGTTGGAATTAATGATTGTATATCAATATAAGATTCTCTGCATATTTTCAGATATAAATTCAATCGATTATTTAAAGTGTAATCAGTTATATTATTTATTCACAGTATGGTCTCTTCATGCATTATCTCTACATACATAGACACAGGGTACACCTCTTTGTACCCCCAATATTAATTTATATGTCTTCAAAATATTGCTCCCAGAAATGGTGGAAGAAATACTCTGTCAACTGATGTACATAAACATTTTATCACAGTAATATTCTGGACACAAAATGCAAAGTTCACACTTATGATTGTACCAAAGACTAAATGGAATGTAAACATGGATTACTAAAAAAATCCATGTCCAATTTGGCTAATGCTCTCAAATGTCAATCCTATTAATGATTACATATTTGTTTCTTCCTAAGATTATATATTCAAATTCAACCCTGTTGAAAATATCTAATACTATCACTCACTTTATACTTTGTCTGATTTCATAATGTCTCTATAGATATCTGCTTTCCTACATATTTTCCCCAGTTCATCATTGTGACTCATTCTTCACATGTGCTGACATTGACATTCACTCACTAACCGAAACCCTGTTGCTAAAGAACTTTTGGTCCAATTCCTATACTCACTCTTTTTTCTAAACTTACTTACTATCTTCCTAATCCACCTACTGTCCCCTTTTGACTGGATATTCTCTTCGACATTCAATCATCCAAGGTACAAGGTCCTATGCCATTTTATATCGATTTATCTGAGACATCTGTGCAGAACATAATTCAAAGCTAAGTGTCACAATCAAAGGCCCAATTCCCTTCTGGGCTTCAAATCTTACCTAGATTTCTGTTTTCATACTTACATTTCACCTATTTATTCTTGTAAATATCGCAGATTCCCAATACCATTATTCATCCTGCAGAATGATTCCTAACTCAAATCGAATATGTTATTAATCCTAACCATACACTCTTCCATCAATCTAACTTTACAAAAGAGTAAGGACACAGTTTGTCTTACAATACAGGAATGTAGGGGATCTTCCACCTGCTGAGAACCTCAAAGGTCCTTACAGAAATGATCCCTGGAGAAGATGTTTACAGCTATGGAGGACCTGAGAGAGAAAAATTCATTTTCCATGGAAAACAACCAGGTCAAAATGAAGGGATGTGTCTGAATCAGCCTCTCTCTTCTTAATGTAGAGTAGTTGGACCAAATCAGGCATGTGTGGAGAGCTGTTCCCGGGTGCCGATTTTTGATATACAATTCTTAGCTTGAAGTGTCACAGTAAGTAGGGGCAGGCTCCATCTCATGGGAACCTAGGAAGCAACTTTTAGGACAAAGTGTTTGCCAAGGCTGTGACCTCATTCAGTTTCTGAATGAAGTGACCTACCTCACTTCTTTGGTGATGGAACTCTCTGAACTGGGGATCCAAGAAGCCAGGCACCCAGAGTCAGTCCCAGTCCCAGTCCCAGTGGGCTCACATGTTTGTATTTACCAAGGACAGAGTCAGACTTTCTTGGTACCTACTGATGTGAGGATGGCCAAATGCCAGGAGAGCTCTGAAGAGGGCCAGTTCATGAGAAAGCAGGCAGTGTCTCACCACTGGTTCCTGAAAACTTCACTGAGTTGGCCAAGGAGACCAGATCTGAGAGAGTTTCCCAATACTATTATTCATCCCGAAGAATGATTCCTAACCCAAATTGAACATGTTATTAAACCTAACATACACTGTTCCCTCAATCTAACTTTACAGAAGAGCGGGGACAGTGTTGGTCTTACAATACAGGAATGTAGGGGATCTTCCACCTGCTTAGAAACTCAAAGGTCCATGCAGAAATCATTCCTGGAGAAGATGTAGGCAGCTATGAAGGACTTGAGAGAGCAAAAGTCATCTTCCATGGCAAACAACCTGGTCAGGATAAAGGATTGTATCTGAATCAGCCTCTCTCTTATTAATGTAGAGAAGATGGATCAAACCAGGCCTGTGTGGAGAGCTATTCCTGAGTGCCTATGGTTTATATACCATTCTAACTTGTGAAAGTGTCACAGGAAGTAGGGGCATCCTCCATCTCAAGAGACCATAGGAAGCAACTGTTAGGACAAAGTGGTTGCCAAGGGAGTGACCTCTTTCAGTTTCTGAAGGAAGTGACCTCACGTCACTTCCTTGGTGTTGGAACTCTCTGAACTTGGGATCCAGGAAGCCAGGCACCCATTGCCAGTCCCAGTCCTACTCCTAGTGGGCTCACTTCTTTGGATTTACCAGGGACAGAGTCAGTCTTTCATGGTACCTACTGATGTGGGGATGGCCAAATGCCAGAAGAGCTCTGAAGAGGGGCCTTTCCTGAGAAAGCAGGTAGTGGCTCATGCTGGCTCCTGAAATCTTCGCAGAGTTGGCCACGAAGACCAGATCTGAGACAAGACAGGCTATTTTTGGGGAACATAGTATGACCCACCAGTCAGAGAATACTCCAGATAGTCACAGATGTACTTGGGGGAAGCAGGTGCCTTTGTGGGTGTGGGTGTGGGATTCTTTTTTTGTCTCATGTTCTGAGAATAGGTTAACCAGTACCCTGGTTATTAATTGGTAGTTACATTATGCTTATAGACCCCAGAACTCAGGACAGGTAGAAAAAATAAATAGAACCATTAAATAGACCTTTACGAAATTAATCTTAGAGACCACGCATGAGAGTGACCCTTGGAAACTGAGATCTAAGGCCAGTGTGGATTTCCACAGAGCACTGGGAATCTCAGCCAGGATATAACATGATTTTATTTTTAAAGACTTGGCAGCCATAGTTGAGAGTCAAAACACACATGGAACTCACATTGTAGACCTCAATGGGTCTGGCTTCATGTGACCTTTTGGCCACTCTTTGGGAAGACTTGCCTGTGAGAGTTCTTCAGAGCATTCATTGAAATGAGCTTCCTCACCATTTAATGGTTCCTGAATTAATTGAAACCCATAGTGCCTCCAACTTCATCCTTGAAAAATGGCTAGATAAATACTATGAAATTTTTGAAATTCCCATGACCAGGTGGCACTGGAGAAACTTTGGATGTCCTGTTGCTGATCATGAGTATACCAGACGGTGCCTTGACTGACTGGGTTTCATGAAAATGGTGTATATCAGATATGCCAGTAAGTTGGAGCCTGCTGAGCAGTGGGCCTAGAGCAATGTTGGGCAGGTGTGTGACACAAAATATGCGCTGGGGCCATTTCGATCTGCCATTGGCTTCCAAATGCCTTGTGACTGACAGGATGCAGCCAGCAGACCCTTATTTGTAAAGGCATCTTGTTATATGGAGAGTTTTGACCCTGTCCCTTACTTTTGGAAACTCCTCTACCACCTCCAAGTTTGTGAACTCCTGATCATATTCCATTCCAGATTTGTATTCTCAGAATTCCTAACTCTTTTTCCCTAATTGTGTCTTACTTGGGGTGAAAGTATTGTCAAGGCATTTTTCTGGATGAGAGTGGGAAAAATTTTGTGTAGCACATATTTGCATACACATTGGATTCATTTTCCAATTTTCCATTCAGAATACTAAATCCCTGACACTAACATATACCCTATTAGACTCTGACTACTAATCCTAATATGGTGGAGTAAAATAACCCAAACGGAATAGAAATACAAGCAGTTCAGAGAAGGCATGGTGTGTAGTTGGAATTGTCTTTTGCATTATATTGGGTAGAAGGTATAAACTAGTTAATTTTTTTATTGAAAGAGTTCTCCATGTGTTTTTAAAGTAAACAAATGTATGAATTCGTGTCTCCCTTTCTCCGTAGCATATTCAGCACATGTATTTTTATATGCACATACAGAATCCTACCTGGTACCACTCGTACAATCTTGTGAGGTGGCTTACTTGGCAGATACAAATTGCGAGAAGACATCACAGCTCCTAAACACTGTTGGAACAGACAATTAAACCTATGGGTGAGCTTCCTAGATGAACAACATTATACATAAATCCATGTTCAGTAAAATGAATATTTTTGCATCTGTGGATGATTTATATTTCATGGTGAATTTCGATTGGCATATATATTGCTACTTTTTAATGTCTGTGTGTGTGTGTGTATATATATATATATATATATATATATATATATATATATATACAGTCTCCAGATTTTTCAAAATATGAAATATATGTGTCTTATTACACACTTCCTAAATTCATTCATATTCATGTATGTGGATTTATAATCAAATTTTCACATGATTATTCTCAGAAATATTCATCCACCTGAAATACATATTTTTTTCCTACTAGTGAAAACTAACTTCAGTGAATGTTGCATACAAATCCTAATATTTTTACAGTAACTGACCCAGTTTAACATCAATGCGAGTAGATTCCAATGGGACATGCTGTGTGTTTTGACGTTCATTTTTATTCAACACTGGTACATTATGATTTCTTCAGTTTATGCACATCATAGGATATATTTTTCATCCACAGTTTCGCAAATTTATAGGCATTTGTTTCACTTTCAATCAATTCCTTCTTCAGAACACATGTATTCATCCATGTTTCTTGACTGGTCTTTTCATGAGACTTCTTTACAAAACACATTATTTTCAATTTTCATAATCATTTTTGAAGCGAAACTCAGACACCGTTCATGATAAACAATAACACTAATATTAACAATAGATGTATAACTGGTTGGAATGAATGATTTTATATCAATATAAGATATCTTAAATATTTTCAGATATCAATTCCATCCATTATTTAAAGTGGAATCAGCTATATTATTTATTCACAGTGTGGTCAATTCATGCATTATCTCTATATTCATAGACACAGGGCACACCTCTTTGTACAACCAATACTTATGTATATGTCTTCTAAATATTACTGCCAGAAATGGTGTAAGAAATACTCATGTCACCAGATCTACATACACATTTTATCACAGTAATATTCGGGACACAAAAAGTAAATGTCACACTTATGATTGTACCGGAGTCTGAATGGAAAGTGAACATGGATTACTAAAAACATTCCTGTCCATGTTGCCTAATCCTCTCAATTATCAATCCTGTTGGTGACTACATATTTGCTTCTTCCAAAGATTATATATTCAAACTCTACCCTGTTGAAAATGCCTAATCATATCACTCACTTTATACTTTGCCTGATTTCATTATGTCTCTATTGATATGTGGTTTCCTACATATTTTCCCCAGTTCATCATTGTGACTGACCCTTCACATGAAGTTATGTTTACTTTCACTCTCTAACCAAAACACTATTGCGATAGAACATATATTCCAAATCCTATATTGACACTTCTTCCTAAACCTACTATCTACCTAATCCTACCGACTATCCGTTTTTGACTGGATGTTCTCTTCGACATTCAATCATCCAAGGTACAAGGTTCTATGCCATTATATATCTATTTTTCTGAGACATCTGTGCACAATGTAAATCAAAGTTAAGTATCCCAATCAAGGGCCCAATGCCCTCTAGGCTTCAAAATTACCTAGATTTCTGTTTTTATTCATATATTTAACCTCTATATTTTTATAAATATCGCAGGTTCCCAATACCATTATTCATCCCGAAGAATGATTCCTAACCCAATTCAAACATTTTATTAACCCTAAGAATACACTGTTCCCTCAATCTAAATTTAATGAAAAGCAGGGACAGAGTTGGTCTTACAATACAGGAATGTAGGGGATCTTCCACCTGCTGAGAACTTCAAAGATCCATGTAGAAATGAACCCTGGAGAAGATATAGTCATCTATGAAGGACCTGAGAGAGCAAAAGTCATCTTCCATGTCAAACACCCTGGTCAGGATGAAGGGATGTGTCTGAATCAGCCTCTCTCTTCTTAATGTAGAGGAGAAGGACCAAACCAGGCCTGTGTGGATAGCTATTCCCGGGTTCCTAAGGTTGACATACCATTCTAACTTGTGAACATTTCAGAGGAAGTAGGGGAACCCTCCATCTAATGGGACCCTTGGAAGCAACTATTAGGACAAAATGGTTTACAAGAAAGTGAATTCATTCAGTTCCTGAAGGAAATGACCTCACCTCACTTCCTTGGTGATGGATCTCTCTGAACTTGGGATCCTGGAAGCCAGGCACACAGAGCCAGTCCCAGTCCCAGTCCCAGTGGGCTCACTTGCTTGGATTTACCAAAGACAGAGTCAGTCTTTCTTTGTTCCTACTGATATTACGATGCCAAAAGCAAGGAGAGCTCTGAAGAGGGGCCTTTCCTGAGAAAGCAGGTAGTGGCTCAAAATTCCCTTCTGACAACTTAAAAGAGTTGGCCAAGTAGACCAGATCTGAGACAGGACAGGACATTTCGGGGGAACATTGTATGGCCCACCAGTCAGAGGACACTCCGTAGAGTCACAGACCTACTTGGGGGAAGGAGGTGACTTTGTGGGTGTGGTTGTGGGTTTATGATTTTGTCTCATCTTCTGAGAATAGGTAGGAAAGGCGGTTAGTTTTTTTTTTTTTTTTTTTTTTTTGAGTGTACTGTTTCTAGTAAGTCGTTTGACAAGGCGAGTGTTTCTATGTCTGTGTATTGCACTGTGTCCGTGGTTGTATACATTAGAAACGAGAATGCATCAATGTATTTGTCCTGTCTAGTAGAAAGCTTCCCAGCATTCAACCTGCCCAATTTATGAATGGGTTGCGGCTTTCCTTAAGGATGGGCAACACCTACTATCTTCCTAATTACCAATTTTCTTCCTGAATTCTTTCCAATCTCCAGAATTGGCTCATGTTTTTTTGTCCAAGATATGTACCACCTCCAAGCTCTGTGACATGGCCATGTACTGGATATCTGCAGGGAATGGCGAGCATCTCAGAAAACTCAGATATCAGTGTGACCAGTAAAGTATCAGTGGAGAAACCCTGCTTTGGGCCTTTTGCTTACATAATGTTCTGTTGCCCTTAATTTCAAGAAGTTCTTTGCCTCAGGCCACCCCTTTGTGAAGCCTGAGGAAAACAGTTTTCAAATGGAAATGAATGGGCATCACCTGTGGCCCTTTGCTTTATTGCTTTGGAAAGGGATGTGTGTGATTTAGCCTCTTGGCCCTGTGTGAGGCTGTGGCTTAGATTCTCAGCACCTGATGGATCTAAAGAAAGATCCCATGTGTGCATCCAAAACCAAAATGGCCAAAAGAGCAGTCCTTGTGGATGACGTCTCGCCTTCCTCTGTGAGGTTCCTGACTTCCATCAATAGGGATCCTTTGGGTCAGAGGAGTTCTCCAAAGCCCTGCAGAGGTGCTTGAGTTTTCTCATGACTCCAATTCACATAAAGAATCTTAACCTCTGAGTCAGTTGGCCTCAAAGTAGAGAAGCGGTGTAGTCTTCACAGCATGCCTATTTCATCACGCCTGGTTCACAGAAAGTATGTCCAGGCCACCCTGACTTTAGCAAATGAGTGGCAAGGGAGCTTATTTTGGACACTGTCTTGGACTGCGCTCCTCATGAAAACCTCCAGCCAGAGATTATGATGAGTGTCTATATGGAAGAAAATGAGGGCCATGTCGAAGTGTTTTGGTTTTAATTGTGGTCATTTGTGTGTCAGTTGGAAGAGATAACTGTGTTCACCTGTGCTTGAACTCTTCTGTGATTCCACTTAGAGACTGCTTTCTGGAACTGACCTCAGTGAAGTATTGCCATGAATTGTTTTGAGATTTTAGGAGGCCACGCATGAGATTCGCTCTTGGTATCTGTGATCTAGGCCCAGGGTGGCTTTGCACAGAAAACTGGGAATCTTTGCAAGGATATCACATGATTTTATTCTGAAAGACTTGGCAGCCATCGATGAGAGTCAAAACACACATGGACCTAACATTGTAGACCTCAATGGGCCTTGCTTATGTTATCATTTGGCCTCTGTTTCTGTAGCCTTGCCTATGAGAGTTCTCTAGAGCTTTCATTGAAATGAGCTTCCTCACCATTTAATGGTTCCTGAATTAATTGAAACCCAGAGTGTCTCAAATTCATTTTTGAAAAATGGCTAGATAAATACCATGCAAGTTTTGAAATTCCCATGACCAGGTGGCACTGGAGAACCTTTGGATATCTGGTTCCTGATCATGAGTGTACCAGACAATGCCTTGATTGATTGGGTTTCATGAAAATGGAGTAGAACAGAGATGCCTGTAAGTTGGAGCCTGCTGAGTAGTGGGCCTAGAGCTGTGGTGTGAAGGTGTGTGATAAACATCTGTGGTGGGGCCATGTGAATATGTCTTTGACTTCCAAATGGCTTGTGACTGACATGCTGCTGCCAGCAGACCCTTATATGTAAAGGCATCTTATTATATAGAGGGGTTTCAGGGCAATGTTCAGAATCAGGTTGCTCTTGTCAAGGGGGCAAGCTATGTGGGATAGAAGCCTGGTTGGTGCATTCTCCTGTAAACCCTGACCCACCACACCTGACAGAACTCCCTCTAGCACTGTGTCCCTGATGAACTCCTTGTATTTTTTGAAGCAACACCAAACTACGAGTGCAGCAGCCAGAAACACCACGAAAAGTGGAGGATGACCAAATGACTTCACAGTCCACGCGGGCAGACACTTAGACCCAGGTGGCCAAAGTTTGCCGACAAAGATAGAATTCATCACTGCTGCCTAATGTTCATTGGAAAACAAGAAACCATATCCTCCAGGTCACATAGATGCCATTCCAGATTTGATGGTCTCACTACAAAGGAAGCTAAATCTCCTGACAACAACATATACTTTAAGTGCCAAAACTCAGAGGCAGTTTGTCAAGAAGTCTTTAGGCCAAAAGAACTTCATGTTTGTGGAGTGTTTACCCTATCCCTTACTTTTGGATACTCCTCTCCCAACTCCAAGGTTGTGAACTCCTGAGCATTTTCCATTCCGGATATGTATTCACAAATTTTCTAACGCTTCTCCTCTAATTGTGTCTTACTTGTGGTGAAGGAAATGTCAAGGCATTGTTCTGGATCAGAGTGGGGAGATTTTTGTGTAGCACATATTTGAATACACATGAGATTAATTTTCCTATTTTCCATTCGAAATTCTGAATCCCTGACACTTACCCATACCCTACTAGACTCTCACTACTAATCCTAATATGATGGAGAAAAATAACCCAAACAAAATAGAAATACAACCAGTTCAGAGGAGGCCTGTTGTATAGTTGGACTTGCCTTTTGCATGATAAAGGGTAGGTGTTACAAATCTAGTCAATTTTTAAATGAAAAAGTTCTCCATGTGTTTTTAAAGTTAACAAATATGTGAATTCTTGTTTCCCTTTCTCTGAAGCCTATTCAGAACATGTATTTTTAATGCACATATTGAATCCTACCTGGTATCACACTTATATATTTGTGAGGTGGATGACATGGCAGATACAAATTGTGAGAAGAGATCACTCCTCCTAAACACTGTTGGAACTGAAAATTCAACCTATGGGTGAGCTTCATAGTTGAACAACATTTTACTTAAATCCATGTTTAGTAAAATAAATATTTTTGCTTCAATGGATGATATATATTTCATGATGAATTTCTATTGGCATATATATTGCCAGTTTTTAATGTCTCTGTGTGTGTTTTTTGTATATATATATATATATTCTCCAGGTTCTTCAAAACATGAAATATATGTGTCTTTTATACACTCCATAAATTTATTCATGTTCATGTACTTGGATTTATAATCAACTTTTCAGAAGATTATTCCAGAAATATTCATCCACCTGAAATTCATATTTGTTACCTAGTACTGAAAGCTAACTTCAGTGAACGGTGCACACAAATCCTAATATTTTTATAGTAACTGACCCAGTTTAATATCAAAGCAAGTTGATTCCTATGGGACATGTTATGTATTTTGACGTTTATTTCTATTCAACACTGGTAAATTACTATTTCTTCTTTTTTTGCACATCATAGGATATATATTTAATCCAAAAGTTATCAAATTTACAGGTATTTGTTTCACTTTCAATCACTTCCTGCTTCAGAACACACGTATTCCTGCAGGTTACTTGACTGGTCTTATCATGAAACTTCTTTCCAAACACATTATTTTTGATTTTTATAATGATTTTTGAAGCAAAATATACACAATTTTCATGATTATCCATAACCCTAATATTTCCATTAGATGTATAAATGGTTGTAATGAATGTATGTGTATCAATATAAGATTTCATGTATATTTTCAGATATCAATTCATTCCATTATTTAAAGTTGGAACCAGTTATATTTTTAATTCTCAGTATGGTCTCTTCATGCATTATCTCAATATTCATAAACACATGGTACCCCCATTTGTACCCCCAATACTAATTTATGCATCTTCAAAATATTGCTCCCAGAAACAGTGGAAGAAATACTCCACCTGATCTACATATACATTTTATCACTGTAATAATCTGGACACAAAATGCAAAGTTCACCTTTATGATTGTACCAAAGCCTAAATGGAAATTGACCATGGATTACTAAAACATCTATGTCTAAATTGCCTAATGCTCTCAAATGTCAATCTATTTGTGACTCCATATTTATTTTTCCCTAAGATTATACAGTCAAGTTCAACCCTGTTGAAAATGTCTAATATTATCACTCACTTTGTACTATACCTGATTTCCTAATGTCTCTATTGATATCTGCTTTGCTACATCTTTTCCCCAGTTCATCATTGTTAGTGACCCTACACATGTGCTGATATTGACATTCACTCTCTAACCGAAACCCTATTGTTAAAGAACTTTTGGTCCAAAGTCTATACTCGCCCTCATTTCAACACCTACCGACTATCTTCCTGATCCTACAGACTATCCCTATTTGATTGGATGTTCTCTTCTACATTCAATCATCCAAGGTACAAGGTCCTATTTCATTGTATATCGATTTATCTGAGACATCTGTGCATAACATAATTCAATGCTAAGTATCCCAATCAAAGGCCCAATGCCCTTCTGGGCTTCAAATCTTACCTAGATTTCTGTTTTCATACTTATATTTCACCTATATATTCTTAAAAATGTCACAGGTTCCCAATACCATTATTAATTGAGCGGAATGATTTCTAACCGAAATCAAACATGTTATTAACCTTAACCATACACTGATCCCTCAATCTAACTTTTCAGAAGAGCTGGGACAGAGTTGGTCTCAAAATACAGGCATGTAGGGGATTCTCCACCTGCTGAGAACCTAAAAGGCCCATGCAGAAATGATCCATGGAGAAGATGTAGGCAGCTATGAAGGACCTGAGAGAGCAAAAGACATCTTCCATGGTGAATTACCTGGTCAGGATAAAGGGTTGTGTCTGAATGAGCCTCTCTTTTTTTCATATAGATAAGATGGACCAAAACAGGCCTATGTGGAGAGCTGTCCCTAGGTGCCTATGGTTGATATACCATTCTAACCTGTGAAAGTATCACAGGAAGTAGGGGCAGCCTCCATATCATGGGACCTTTGGAAGCAACTGTGAAGGCAAAGAGGTTGCCAAGATAGTGACCTCATTCAGTTCCTGAAGGAAGTGACCTCATCACACTTCTTTGGTGATGGAACTGTCTGAACTTGGTATCCAGGAAGCCAGGCACTCAGAGCCAGTCACAGTCCCAGTCCCAGGGGTCTCAATTTTTTTGATTTACCAAGGAGAGAGTCAGAGTTTCTTGGTAACTACTGATGTGTGGATGGCCAAATGCCAGGAAAGCTCTGAAGAGGGGCCTTTTCTGAGAAAGCAGGTAGTGGCTCACCACTGGCTCCTGACAACTTCACAGAGTTGGACAAGGAGACCAGATCTGAGAAAGGACAGGCCATTTCAGTGGAACATAGTATGACCCACCAGTCATAGGACACTCTGGATATTCACAGTCCTACTTGGGGGAAGGAGGTGCCTTTGTATGTGTGTGTGTGTTTGTGGTTTTGTCTCATGTTCTGAGAATAGGTAGTAGCGGCGGTTTGTTTGGTTTTGAGTGAACTGTTTCTAGTAAGTCATTTGACAAGGCGAGTGTTTCTATGTCTCTGAATCCCACTGTGTCCGTGGTTGTAGACAGTTGAAAAGAGAATGGATCAATGGATTTGTGTTGTCTAGTAGAACTCATCCCAGCATGTATCCTGCCAAATTTATTAATGGTCTGAGGCTTTCCTTATCGATGGGCAACACCTGCTATCTTTCTAAGTTCCTGTTTTCTTCCTGAATTCTGGCCAATATCCAGAATAGGCTCATGGTTTTCTCTCCAAGATATGTACCACCTCCAAGCTCTGTGACATGGCCATGTACTGGATAGCTGAAGGGAATGGAGAGCATCTCAGAATACTCAGATATCAGAGTGACCATTTAAGTCTCATTGGAGAAACCCTGCTTTGGGCCTTTTGCTTACCTATTGTTCGGTTGACCTGAATGTCAGCAAGGTCTTTGCCTCAGGCCATCTCTTTTTGAATCCTGAAGAAAACAGTTTTCAAATGGAAATGAATGGACATCCCCTGTGGCTCTTTTCTTAATTTCTTTGGAAGGAGATGTGTCTGATTCAGCCTTTTTGCCCTTTGTGAGTCTGTGGCTTAGATTCTCAGCACCTGATGGATCTAAAGAATGATCCCATGTGTGCATTCAAACCAAACTGGCCAAAAGAGCAGTCATTATGGATAAAGTCTCTCACCTTCCTTTGTAAGGTTCCTGACCTCCATCAAGTGAGAATAGGGATCCTTTGGGTCAATTGAGTTCTTAAAAGCCCTGCAGAGGCTAGCCCATAGGTGCTTGGGTTTTCTGATTACTCCAATTCACATAAAGAATCTAAGCCCCACAGTCAGTAGGCCTCAAATTGGTGAACCAAAGTAGTATTAATGGCAGGCCTATTTGACCACTCCTGGTTCACAGGAAGGTTGTACAGGCCACCCTGACTTTAGGCAAACCAGAGGCAAGGGAGCTTATTTTGGACACTGTCTTGGGCTGCGCCCCTCATGGAAACCTTTAGCCAGAGGATATGATGAGTGTCTATATGGAAGAATATGAGGGCCATGTGGGAGTGTTTTGGTTTTAATTGTGGTCATTTGTGTGGCAGTTGGAAGAGATGACTTGTAAGATTCCAGCAGACGTCGGAGGAAGAGACTACCAAGAGACTGGCTCATGCAACAGCAATGGGGATTTATTGAGGATCCAATTCAGTTCGCTGGGGCTCTGTGCTCACTCAACAAGCAACAGCGGCCCAGATCCCCGAGAAGAGGTTAAGCAGTGCTTCAGTACACTTTTTGGGTAGGCAGAGGCTTTATATATATCAGAGGAAATCATCTTGATCAGCCGGAAAATCGAACAACAACTCTCAAACTTGATTAGCACATTCATTGGTGGAATCAGGTCGGGCGGGGGTGATAGGTCGATCCTAAGGAGGGGGGTACATTCAAACTGATTGGTTTGGGCCCTGATATGCTTAGGTGCCAAGCTGCACAGGGTCCTAGATTATTAAACAACTGGATGGTCAGGGGGAATATTTAATGGGCAGTGAAAGGAATTGTCCTAACAGCTACAGGAATTTCAGGTTTTAGGTTTAGCATGGGAACTTAACAATACCTGGTCCTTTACATTTTAACTCAGGCTTTGCAGCTTAGAAACTTTACAACACCCGCTATTTTACACTTTAACTTCAATTTCTTTTACCCTAACAGACTGGGTCCACCTGGGTGTGAACTCTGGTGTGATTCCCCTTAGACACTGAGTTCTGGAACTGAACTCAGAGAAGAGGTGTCATGAATTGTGTTGGGATTATAAGAGGCCACACATGAGAGTTGCCCTTGGAAACTGAGATCTAGGCCCAGGGTGGCTTTCCACAGAGCATTGGAAATTTCAGCCAGGATATCACATGATTTTATTCTGAATGACTTGGCAGCCATAGTTGAGAGTCAAAACACATATGAAACTATCACTGTAGACCTCAATGGGCCTGGTTTCATGTGACCTTTTGGCCACTCTTTGAGAAGCCTTGTCTGTGAGAGTTCTATAGAGATTTCATTGAAATCAGCTTTCTCAAAATTTAAAGGTTCCTGAATGAATTGAAACCCACAGTGCCTCCAACTTCATCCTTGAAAAATGGCTAGATAAATACCATGAAATTTTTGAAATTCCCAGGACCAGGTACCACTGGAGAAAGTTTGGATGTCCGGTTTCTGATCATGAGTATAACAGACAGTGCCTTGATTCACTGGGTTTCATGCAAATGGTGTAGAACAGAGATGCCAGTAAGTTGGAGCCTTCTGAGTAGTGGGCCTAGAGCAGTGGAGGGCAGGTGTGTGATAAAACATCTGTGGTGGGGCCATGGGGATCTTCCATTGTCTTCCAAATGGCTTGTGACTGACATGGTGCAGCCAGCAGACCCTTATATGTAAAGGCATCTTGTTATTTGGAGAGGTTTCAGGGCAATGTTCAGAATCAGGATGCTATGGTCAAGGGAAAAGCTATGTGGGATAGAAGCATGGTTGGTGCATTCTCTTGCAGACCCTTACCCACCACAGGTGACAGAACTCCCTCCAGCACTGTACCAGGTGAACTACTTGTATTTCGTGAAGCAAATAACAAACTCCCAGTGCAGCAGTAAGAAATACCACGAAAAGTGGAGGATGACCAAATGGCTTCACAGTTCACACAGAGAGAAACTTAGCCCCCAGTGGACACTGTTAACCTACATAGAGAGAAATCAGCACTGCTGCCTCATGTTCAGTGGAAAATAAGAAACTATGTCCTCCAG
Organism: Callospermophilus lateralis; assembly: GCF_048772815.1. Lineage (NCBI taxonomy): Eukaryota > Metazoa > Chordata > Mammalia > Rodentia > Sciuridae > Callospermophilus > Callospermophilus lateralis. The sequence continues at coordinate 1,296,991 of NW_027514160.1, read as the reverse complement.
GTCACATACATGCACACTCAGTTTTGATGGTCTCACTACAAAGGAAGCTCCTGACAAATACTTATATTTCAAGTGCGCAACCTCAGAGGCAGTTTCTCAAGAAGTCTTTAGGCCAGCAGAGCTCCATGTTTGTTGAGTGTTTACCCTGTCCCTTACTTTTGGAAACTCCTCTACCACCTCCAAGGTTGTGAACTCCTGAGCGTATTCCATTCCAGATATGTATTCACAGAATTTTTAACTCTTCTCCTCTAATTGTGTCTTACTTCAGGCGAGGGTAATGTCAAGGCATTTTTCTGTATGAGAGTGCAAAAATTTGTGTGCAGCATTTATTTGAAATACTGAATCCCTGACATTAACCCATATCCTAATAGACTCTGACTACTAATCCTAATATGATGGAGAAAAATAACTCAAACAAAATAGAAATACAAGCATTTCATAGGAGGCATGGTGTATAGTTGGACTTGCCTTTTGCATTATATAGGGTAGGAGTAATAAATCTAGTCAATTTTTAATTGAAATAGTTTTCCATGTGTTTTTAAAGTTAACAAATATGTAAATTACTGTCTCCCATTCTCTCTAGCTTATTCAGAACATGTGTTTTTATATGCACATATAGAATCCTACCTGGTTATCACACATACAGTCTCATGAGGAGGCTGATTGGCAGATACAAATTGTGAGAAATGACCACTCCTCGTAAACGCTGTTGGAACTGAAAATACAACCCATGGGTGAGCTTCCTATTTGAACAACCTTATACAAAAATCCATGTTCAGTGAAATTAATATTTTTGGATCTGATGATGATATATATTTCACGATAAATTTCGATTGGCATATATATTGCAATTTTTAATGTCTCTCTCTGTGTGTGTGTGTGTATATATATATATATATATATATATATATATATATATATGCACTCTGTCTAGATTTTTCAATATGAAACATGTGTCTTATGGTAGACTCCCTAAATTCATTTATATTCATGTATGTGGATTTATAATCAACTTTTCACAAGATTATTCTCAGAAATACTCATCCACCTAAAATACATACTTGTTTCCTAGTACTGAAAACTAACTTCGTTGAATGGTGCATACATATCCTAACATTTCTACAGTAACTGACCCTGTTTAACATCAATTCAAGTAGATTACTATGGGACATGATGTGTATTTTGAAGTTCATTTTTATTCAACACTGGTACATTGCTATTTCTTCAGTTTATGCACATCATAGGATACATATTTCATCCACAAGTTAGCAAATTGATAGGCATTTGTTTCACTTTCAGTCACTTCCTGCTTCAGAACACATGTATTTCTCCATGTTTCTTGACTGATATTTTCATGAGACTTCTTTCCAAACACATTATTTTCGATTTCCGTAATCACTTTTGAAGCAAAACCCACACACCTTTTATGATAACCCATAACCCTAATATTACCATTAGATGTATAACTCGTTGGAATGAATGACTGTATATCAATATTAGATTTCTTATATATTTTCAGATATCAATTCAATCCATTATTTAAAGTGGAACCAGTTATATTATTTATTCACATGATGGTCAATTGATGCATTATCAATATATTCTATGACACAGGGTATACCCTTTTTACCCCCAATACTAATTTATATTTCTTCAAAATAGTGCTCCAAGAAATGGTGGAAGAAATACCCATGTCACCTGATCTACATAAACATTTTATCACAGTAATATTCTGGACACATAAAACAAAAGTCACTCCTATGATTGTACCAAAGCCTAAATGGAAAATGAGCATGGATTACTAAATGCACCCATGTTCAGGTTGCCTAATGCTCTCAAATGTCAATCCTATTGGTGACTACATATTTGTTTCTTTCTAACATTATATATCCAAACTCAACCCTGTTGAAAATGTCTAGTCCTATGACTCAGTTTATACTTTGCCTGATTTCCTAATGTCTCTATTAATATCTGCTTTCCTCCATATTTTCCCCAGTTCATCATCGTGACTGACTCTTCACATGTGCTAACATTTACATTCACTCTCAACTGAAACCATATTGCTAAAGAACTTTTGGTCCAGATCCTATACTCACTCTTCTTCCTAAAACTACTATCTCCTGTTCCTACCGAGTATTCCTTTTTGACTTGATGTTCTCTTCTACATTCAATCATTCAAGGTACATGGTCCTATGCCATTGTATATCGATTTATCTGAGACATCTGTTCAGAACGTAATTCAAAGTTAAGTATCCCAATCAAGTTCCCATGCCCTTCTCGGCTTCAAATCTTAACTAGATTTCTGTTTTCATACTTATATTTCACCTATATATTCTTGTAAATATCACAGGTTCCCAATACTGTTATTCAACCCTCAGAATGATTCCTCACCCAAATCGAACCTGTTATTCACCCTAATCATACACTCTCCCCTCAATCTAACCTTACAGAAGAGCAGGGAAGGAGTTGGTATTTCAATACAGGAATGTAGGCGATCTTCCACCTGTTGAGAACCTCAAATGTCCTACATAAATGACACCTGGATAAGTTGTAGGCAGCTATGAAAGACCTGAGAGAGCAAAAGTCATCTTCCATGGAAAACAACCTGGTCAGGGTGTAGGGATATGTATGAATCAGCCTCTCTCTTATTAATGTAGAGAAGATGGACCAAACCAGGCCTGTGTGGAGAGCTGTTCCTGTGTGCCTATGGTTGATATACCATTCTAACTTGTGAAAGTGTCACAGGAAGCAGGGGCAGCCTCCATCTCATGGGACCCTTGGAGTCAACTCTTAGGACAAAGTGGTTGCCAAGGCAGTGAACTCATTCAATTCCTGAAGGAAGTGACTTACGTCACTTCCGTGGTGATCAAACTCTCTGAACTTAGATCCAGTAAGCCAGGCACCCAGAGCCAGTCCAAGTCCCAGTCTCAGTGGTCTCACTTTTTTTGATTTTCCAAGGATAGAGTCAATCTTTCTTGATACCTACTGATGTGGGAATGGCCAAATAACAGGAAAGCTCTCAAGAGGGGCCTTTTCTGAGCAAGCAGGTAGAGGCTCACCCCTGGCTTCTGACAAGTTCACAGAGTTGACCAAGGAGACCTAATCTCATACAGGACAGGCCATCTCAGGGGAACATAGTGTGGCCCACCAGTCAGAGGACACTCCGGATAGTCACAGACCCATTTGAGGGAAGGAGGTGCCTTTGTTATGTGGGTGTGGTTTTTTGGTTTGTCTCATATTCTGAGAATATGTAGGAAAGGTGATTTGTTTGGTTTGTAGTGAACTGTTTTTAATAAGTCATTTGACAAGGCGACTGTTTCTATGTCTGTGTATCGCACTGTGTCCGTGGTTGTAGACATTAGAAAAGAGAATGATTCAATGGATGTGTCCTGTCTGGTAGAAAGCTTCCCAGCATTCATCCTGCCCGATTTATGTATGGACTTTGGCTTGCCTTCTCGATGGGCAACACCTGCTAATTTCCTAAGTTGCTGTTTTCTTCCTGAATTCTGGCCACTCTCCAGAAGAGGCTCATGGTTTTGTGTCCAAGATATGAATCACTTCCAAGATCTGTGACATGGCTATGTTCTGGATAGCTGAAGTGAATGGCGAGAATCTCAGAAAACTCAGATCACTGTGACCAGAAAAGTCTCAGTGGATAAACCCTGCTTTGGGACTTTTGCTTACATATTGTTCTGTTACCCTGAATGTCAGGTAGTTCTTTGCCTCAGGACACCCCTTTGTGAAACCTGAAGAAAACAATTTTCAAATGGAAATGAATGGAAATCACCTGTGGCTCTTTGCTTAATTGCTTTGGAAAGGGATGTGTCTGAATCAGCCTCTTAGCTCTGTGTGAGGCTGTTGATTAAATTCTCAGCCCCTTATGGATCTAAAGAAAGATCCCATGTGTGCATCCAAAACCAAAATGGCCGAAAGTACAGTCATTGCAGATGAAGTCTTTCGCCTTCCTCTGTAAGGTTCCTGACCTCTATAAAGTGAGAATAGGGAAGATACACCAAGCCAATTGATGTCTCCTTTTGGAAAAATTGTACCACCAATGAGAGCATCAGCAAAATTACCCCAACACTACCACAAGTCGCTGCACCAACAGATAGTTCACAATGCATACATGTTAGTTCACAATGCATACAAGTGATATATATTCCAGGCAAGTTCTGCAAGCAGTTCAGTGATGGTTATTGCAGAAGCTGTAGATTGGTTTTATCTTTGTCTTCACCAGCACTGGGTTGAAGATTGGAATTCTGGCAATAATGGCTAAAGAAAAAATTACTTACCATTCCAGAAGGCACTAAAAAACCCAATTATCTTAACAATTTACATTATCTTGAAGAGAATTATTAAATATAATGAAAAGGAAAGGTGAAAGTCAACAAACAGTTCTGCTAAACTCCTTTTTTTGTTCACATATTAAAACAATCCTCAACAGTTGTTTACCCAATTTAAATTAAACTTTTTAAATCACGTGAATAAAAAAAAAATTTGGATCCATTTTTTCATGAGCGCACATCATATATGATATATGGATATATGTACATTCAAACATAAAACACAAAACACAAGTGTGCACAAATAATATAATATATACAACACATAACATAATAGTAAAGGCCTTATAACTTTTTACAGGTGAAATCACCATTGGAATGTCTAAAAACTCTATAGTCAAAAAATAGAACTGATCAGCAAAACATTAACCTAGGTCTGTATGAGCTAAAAAAAAAATAAATAAAAAATAGAACTTCATGATTTGGGAAAGGGCAATAATAAAATAGATATTGAAAAAAGCATCCTGGTTCTGTCGCAGATGTAAGGATAGCCAAACTGGAGTTTTGGATATCAGCTGTTATGAATTTGAGCCAAATCATCTTCTTTTTGGTCTATAGAAATCACTTTAGTTAATTTCTCTGGAATCCATATTGCCTGCTGTTCTTCCTGTGGAAACACACAAACAGACCCCTGACTAAAGACAATCACTGGGTCAGGACTTTAGTTAATCTCTCCAAAATCCAAATCAGCTGCTGTTCTTCCTGTGGAAACACACAAACAGACGCCCGACTCCAGACAATTACTGGGTCAACACTTTTCCATTGTCCTATTAGAATATCCTTCCAAAGTACCTTGGGCTTATGCACATTTTTTGGAAACATATGCCATTCCACAGCACTAAGTCCTGATGAATCCAAGTTTAAAAAGTTTAGAGTAAAAAGCGTTAATTTAAGTTTATCTTTGGGGAATATATACCCCTTCTCAATTCCGTCTTTGTGCTTTAATAAGTACATTTTTATTGTTTGATGTGCTCTTTCAACTATGCCTTGTCCCTGTGGATTGTATGGGATTCCTGTTATATGAGTAATGCCAAATGATGAGCAAAATTGTTTAAAAGAGTTAGAAGTGTAACCGGGGGCATTATCTGTTTTTAACTGTTTTGGAATGCCCACAGTGGCAAAATTTTGTAAGCAATGAGCTATAACATCTTTAGTTTTTTTCTCCAGCATGAAGGGAGCCCATTAAAAATCCAGAACAAATATCAACTGTAACATGCAAATATTTTAATTTTCCAAATTCTGGCAAGTGTGTGACGTCCATCTGCCAAATATGGTTAGGTATCAATCCTCTAGAATTGACTCCAAGATTAACTTGTGGTAAAAAGGTCACACAATTTTGACATTGTTTTATAATTTGTCTAGATGTTCCTTAGTTTTTTTGAAATGCTTTTGTTAAGTATAAGCATTGACATGGAACTTTTTAAGAAAATTTATTTCTTCTTCTAGTGTAAAGAAAATATGTATGTATGTCAATTGTAGTTTTATCTGCTAAATCATTGCCCAAACTAAGGGCTTTAGGCAATCCTGTATGTGCCCTGATATGTCCTATAAAGAATGGATCATTTCTGTCCCAGATTAGACTTTGTATAGTGGAAAGCAAAGAGAAAACAGTAGAGAAAGGGGAAATCCTACCAGCATCTTCAAGGGATACTATAGCATTAACTATATACTGACTATCGGAAAATAAATTAAATACAGAATCTTTAAAAATCACAAGAGCTTGTAATACTGTACTAAGCTCTACCTTGTGAGCTGATTGTTTTGGTACTAAAAATATAAAAGTTGGATCAGGTGTAACTATTGCTGTTGTACCATTATTTAACCCATCGGTGAATATATTTGGAGCATTCATGATAGGTGTTTTCTTGTCATTTTTGGAAAAATTACAGGATGCGATGACCAAAAAGACAATAAAAGATAAGATGGTAAGTGGTTATCAAATGAAACATTAGATTTACACACGATTATTGCCCAAGTATTTAACTAATTAGCTAATTCATCAATTTGATTCATAGTATATGGAGTAATAATTTTATTGGGTGAAATTCCACACACACTCTTTTTGCTGCTTTTATTCCTATGAGTATTAATTCTCCCTCAGCCTCAGGATAGCAAGTAATAATAGTGTTAGAAGAATAAGATAAATGTATCCATAATAATGGACCTTCTTCCCAAAATACTCCTGTAGAAATAGTTTTTTTGTTGTTAGTACAATAAATAATAAATGCAAAATTATATCAACTCTATCCAAAAGCATATTTCCCATATATGTTTCAATGATTTTTATTGCTTTTCTTGCTTCAGGCGTTAACATTCTGAGTGAATTTGGATCTCATGGTCCTTTTAGGATATCAAATAAAGGTCCCAACTCTCCTGTTGGTATACCTAGATGAGGCCTTATCCAATTTAAGTCTCCTAATAACTCTTGAAAGTCATTAATTGATTTGAGTTGATCTACTCGTATTTGAATTTTTGGTTGACTGACCATGGTTGAGGATAATAGAGCTACTAAATAATTAATTGGAAAATTTAATTGTATTTTACCTATTGCTATCTCTAGGTTATAATTTTTTAATACGTTTGTAAGTGTGGCATACCATTCTAGCAATGGGTTTTTAACTTTGTGTGCTAATAATACATCATCCATATAGTGAAAAATTTGTATTTCAGGAATTTGATTTCTAAGTGGCTGGATTACTTTGTTAACATAAATTTGACGCATAGTTGGGCTGTTAGCCATCCCTTGAGGGAGTACTTTCCACTCATATCTCTTGTCAGGACCTTCATGATTCAGTGCAGGTATAGTAAATGCAAAACTTGGAATATCCTCAGGATGAATTGGAATTGAAAATAAAACGATCTTTAATATCTACAACGAAAACATACCAAGTTTTTGGCAAAGCACACAATTGAGGAATCTCTGATTGAGCAGGTCCCATAATAACCATCCCATTATTAATGGCTCTTAAATCTTGCAATAATCTCCATTTACCAGATTTCTTTTTAAGGACAAAAATGAGAGTATTATGGGGAGACACAGAAGGTTGTATATGTCCTTCCGCTAATTGTTGTTTGACCAGGTCATGGGCTACTTGTATCTTTTCTTTAGTCAGGGGCCACTGAGGAACCCATACTGGTCTTTCTGATTTCCAAGTAATATTTATTGTCTCAGTGGCCCTTTCTGAAAATCCAACCCATATCTATCTGTTCCTTGATCTTTTTGTATTGGTGTTGCTATACCTTGTTCTTGCTTTTCTAATCTTTTTCCTTTCCTAAAATCTTGTCTAGCCATAATAGTGGGTGAATTTTGATTGATGTTATTTGTTAATGTCAAACCTAATTGATCTATGACATCTCATCCCCATAAATTTACGGGAAGATGTTCCAATACATATGGCTGTATAGTTCCTTCACATCCTTCAGGATCCTTCCAATCTAATACCGTTGCACTTTTATGGGGATTAGTCGCCACTCCTAGGCCTCGAAGCGTTTGAGTGGCTTGTTGTAATGGCCAATGTTTTGGCCATTCTTGACGACAGATGATGCTAAGGTCTGCACCTGTATCCAGTAGCCCATTGAATTCATGTCCTTGAATATTTAGTTTTAGCATGGTGCGAGAATATAAATTTAAAGAAAGCATAGCCCAATCTACACCTGTGGAGCCTAATCCCTTGGAACCCCTTTCTACAGCATAACTGTAAAATTTATCATGTGGGCTGGGTATTATTAGTAATTGTGCTATTCTATCTCCTGGAGAAATTACTGATATATCCTTTGGAGAACTGGCTATAATTTTTATTTCACCTTCATAATCGGGATCAATTACCCCAGGACTCATCATAAGTCCTTTTAGAGTAGAAGAGCTGCATCCCAATAATAAGCCTACTGTTCTTTTGGGAAGAGGTCGTTTCACCCCTGTGGGAATGATTTGAACTCCCATCTCTGGAGTTAGTATTGATTTGGCGGAGGCACAGATGTCCAACCCTGCGCTCCCTCTGGTTTGTCTGATGAGGGATCTGATGAACAATGTGTCGTGGGCACTACACTGATGGGGTTGCTGGTTTCCTCCAGTGCTCCATATATTTGCGGTTTCGGGCCCCAGAGCATTGGGCCCCCCTGTCCATTTTTTGGCAATGGAGCCGGATGCCTTTCTTCATGATATCGTGGATAAACACCTGGTGCTTGTTTGTTTTTTGATAATGAAGTACCCTCTATGGTGGTTTGAGAATGGTATTCATTAGCCCAATGTCTCCCTCTACGTCCTCGTGGCCAAATACCCGGTATTCTAGTCCTTTGATACCTAGTTTTGTTAAACCCTCCTCCTATGGGGCAATTCCTTTTAAAAAGTCCTGTTTGTTCACAATTGTAGCATGTTCTTGGCCTGTCTTCTAAAGCCTGTTTTACTAAAGCTGCCACAATTTGCCCTTTTTCATTAATGTCTCTGGCATCTAAAGCCTGTTTTATTGCAGCTGCCACGACTTGCTCTTGTTCATTAATGTCTCTACCAAATTTAATAAATGTGTTTAAATCTTCATGTTTCCATGGTCTAATGATACCTCTGCAGCAATGATTCGCTTGGTCATAAGCCAGTTGTTTTAATAATGGCATTGCTTGTTCTGTATTTCCAAAAACTCTGTAGCTGTTTCAATAAGCCTATCTACAAATCCAGCGTAAGATTCATTAGCTCCTTGTATTACCTTAGATAATTGACCTTGTAAACCTCCATGTCCTTGTAAAGTCTTCCATGCCCTAACTGCCTCTACAGCAATTTGTGCGTATATGCCAGGATCATATGGAATTTGTTGTTGCTGATCCTCATAAGGTCTCTTTTCTAACAACAAATCTAGATTTCTCTGAGGATAACCAGCTGCTGCATTTCGCCTAGACATCTCTTTGCAAAATTCCTCATTGGCAACCTTCCATAATAGGTATTGACCTCCATTTAGCACAGCTTTACACATATTAGCCCAATCTGCTGGCGTCATGTTCAAGGTGTTAATGGATTCGACCAAGCTTACAATGAAGTGTGCTTGAGGACCATATGTTGTTACAGCCTCTTTTAGCTGCTTCACTATTTTGAAATTTAAAGCATGGTGAATTCGCTGCCCTCCTACCTCAAATACAGGGCATGTTAATACTTGAGATCCTGTCTCAGGATCCGAACTATCAACTGTTGGGGTTGGGGGCCTCCCAGCACATGGAGGTGGCCTTGTTAGTTGGACATTTACATCCTCTGGTGACAGAAAGGTGTTAGTAGCAGTCTCCTTTTTTAACTTTGCCCCTGATTGCCTTTTATGCTCTAAACTTGGTTCCTCTATCTTTGTCTGAACTGAAGGCTTTGGACTAAGCAAACCAGATATGAACGTCCACAATGGCAATGTGCCAACTGGCATAGTCCCTCGGCTGCTCTTTTCTAATCCTTTTAAATCTTCACCATGATGGTTCCATTGTGATATATTTAATGACTCCTCCTTCAAAAGCCATGGGCTACATTTTTGTATTGTATCAACAAATGCCCTGACTGTCCTTGATATTTCTGAGATGCCTCCTTTCTCTAACAATTTATTTAACACTCTTTCAGTTTGTTTTTTACTAATTTCTGATCCCGTATTTCTATTATAATACAACCCAACAAGATGACGCCAAACAAAACTGAGACAGAATGAATTAAAAAGGGAACAACAAAAAGTCATTATAGCCTTTCTATCCTCCTGACATGTGCATCCGTCCTTTATACCTATCTGTTCCTCAGACGTAAATAGTTTTTTCTCAGATGTGAGTGGTTTTTCTTCCGTCCCACTCATCTCCAGGAACAGGCAACCTAAAACAAAAGTGAAGCAAAACAAAGGAGTCATCTTAAAATGGCTACCCATCCTTTCACCTTGCCCACAGGGGCAAGCAGTTTACCTTATCACTTACCCTCAGTCGTTCCCCATGTGAGCCACCAAATGCTGCAGTCTGGCTGGGCATGATTCAGGAGCCACTTGTCAAAAAAAAAAAAAAAACTAACTTTATTTTTAGAACCACACACGGCAAACAAAACAACTCCTCAGGAAAAACCCTCAGAGCCCAACTGCCACTACTGGCTTCCTTGTAAAGTCTCTCTCACACACACAAGCCTCTCCACCTGCCACAATCCTACTGCTCTTGAGGCCGATTGGCTGGGTGGAGCCAAAAAAGTTTCCCAAGGAGCAGCTCCATGGTCTGAAAGGGCAGGGAAACAGCTCAATGAGCATCACCACAGAGGAGCCAATCAGCTAGATGATGCTGAGGTCGCTGTGAGCCAATAATCAGCCGGCAGCTGGAAATTTGCTGGCAGCTGGAAGTTTGCTGGGGCCCCTTCAGCTGTGGCTCTCAACAAATTCCTGTCTCATTTCTCTGTAGCCTATTCAGCACATGTATTTTTATATGCACATATAGTATCCTATCTGTTATCACATGTACATTTTTGTGAGGTGGCTGACTTGGCAGATACAAATTATGAGAAGAGATCACTCCTCCTAAACATTTTTGGAACTGAAAATTCAAAATATGGGTGAGCTTCCTAGTAGAACAACATTATACATAAATCCATTTTCAGTGAAATAAATATTTTTGCATCTGTGGATGACATATATATTTCATGATGAATTTTGATTGGAATACACACTCTACAAATTTTTCAAAATATGAAATATATGAGTCTTATTATACACTCCTTAAAATCATTCATATTCATGTATGTGGATTTATGATCAACTTTTCACAAGATAATTCTCAGAAATATTCATCAACCTGAAGTACATATTTGTTACCTAGGACTGAAAGATAACTTCAGTGGATGGTGCATACAAATCCTAATATTTCTACAGTAATACCCAGTTTAATATCAATGCAAGTAGTTTCCTATGGGACATGATGTGTATTTTCCGGTTCATTTTAATTCAACAGTGGTACATTACTATTTTCTCAGTTTATGCACATCATAGGATATATATTTCATCCACAAGTTCACAAATTTATAGGCATTTGTTTCAATTTCAATCACTTCCTGCTTCAGAACACATATATTCCTCCAGATTTTTTGACTGGTCTTTTCATGAGACTTCTTTTCAAACACATTATTTTCGATTTCCATAATCACTTTTGAAGCAAAACTCACACATTCTTCTTGATAAACCATAACCCTAATATTACCGTTAGATTTATGACTGGTTATAATGAATGTATGTATATCAATTTAAGATTTCCTTTACATTTTCAGATATTAATTAAATCAATTATTTAAAGTTGGAACCAGTTACATTATTTGTTCACAGTATGGTCTATTCATGCATTATTTCTATATTCATAGACACATGGTACACCTCTTTGTTCCCCCAATACGAATTTATACGTCTTCAAAATATTGCTCCCAGTAATGGTGGAAGAAATACTCATGTCACCTAATCTACATATACATTTTATCACAGTAACATTCTGGACACAGAAAACAAAGGTCACTCTTATGATTGTACCAAAGCCTAAAAGGAAAGTGAGCATGCATTACTAAAAACATCCATGTCCAGGTTGCCTAATGCTCTCAAATGTAAATCCTATTGTTGACTATATACTTGTTTCTTCCTAAGATTATATATTCAATCTCAAGCCTGTTGAAAATATCTCATCCTATCCCTCACTTTAAACTTTGCCTGATTTCTTAAAGTCTCTATTGACATCTGCTTTCCTACATATTTTCCCCAGTTCTCATTGTGACTGACTCTTCACATGTGCTGATATTTACATTCACTCTCTACTTGAAAACCTATTGCTAGAGAACTTTTTGTCCAAATCCTATACTCACTCTTGTTTCTAAACCTAGCAACTATCTTCCTAATCCTACGGACTTTCTTTTTTTAATTGGATGTTCTCTTCAACATTCAATCATCCAAGGTACAAGGTGCTATGCCATTGAATATCGATTTATCTGAGACATCTGGGCAGGACATAACTCAAAGCTAAGTAACCCACTCAAGGGCCCAATGCCCTTCTGGGCTTCAAATTGTACCTAGATTTCTGTTTTCATACTTGTATTTCACCTATATATTCTTGTAAATATCCCAGTCTCCCAATACCATTATTCATCCTTCAGAATGATTCCTAACCAAAATCGAATATGTTATTAACCCTAACCATAGACTTTTTCCTCAATCTAACTTTACACGTGAGCTGGGAGAGTGTGATCAGGAAAGTCTCAGTGGAGAAACCCTGCTTTGGGCCATTTGCTTACCTATTGTTTTGTTGCCCAGAATATCAGGAAGTTCTTTGCCTCAGGTCACCCCTTTGTGAAGCCTGAAGAAAGCTGTTTTCAAACGGAAATGAATGAGCATCACTTGTGGCTCTTTGGGTCAAATGAGTTCTTCAAGCCATGAAGAGGTGCTTGGGTTTTCTCATGACGCCAAATCACATAAAGAATATATACCTATCAGTCAGTAGTAGTCAGTCAATATTGCTCCTAAAAATGGTGGAGAAATACTCATGTCAAATGATCTACATATATATATATATATATATATATATATATATATATATATATATATATATATATATATTTAATCACAGAAATATTCTGGGCACAGAATTCAAAGTTCACATTTATGATTGTACCAAAGCCTAAATGGAAAGTGAACATGGATTACTAAAAATATCATGTCCAGGTTGCCTAATGCTCTCAAATGTAAATCCTATTGGTGACTACATATTTGTTTCTTCCTAAGATAATATATTCAACCTCAACCCTGTTGAAAATGTCTAATCCTATCACTCACTATATACTTTGCCTGATTACCTAATGTCTCTATTTATATCTGCTTTCCTACATATTTTCCCAATTTCATCATTGTGACTGACTCTTCACATGTGCTGACATTTAAATTCATTCTCTAACCGAAAACCTATTGCTAAAGAACTTTTGTTGCAAATTCTACATGCACTCTTCTTCCTAATCCTAACTACTATCTTTCTAATCCTACTGACTATCCCTTTTTGACTGGATGTTCTTTTCTACATTCAATCATCCAAGGTACAAGGTCATATGCCATTGTATATCGATTTATCTGAGGCATCTGTTCAGAAGTTAATTCAATGCTAAGTATCCCAAGCAAGGGCCCAATGCCCTTCTGGGCTTCAAATCATACTTAGATTTCTGTTTTCATGCATACATTTCACCTCTATATTGTTATAAATATCGCAGGTTCCCAATACCATTATTCACCCAGCAAAATGATTCGTAACCCAAATCGAACCTGTTATTAACCCTAACCATACAGTATTCCCTCAATCTTACTTTACAGAAAAGCAGGGAAAGAGTTGGTCTTATAATACTGGAATGTAATGGATCTTCCACCTGGTGATAACCTCAAATGTCCATGGCGAAATGATCCCTGGAGAATATGTAGGCAGCTATGAAGGACCTGAGAGAGCAAAAGGCATCTTCCATGGCAAACGGCTTGGTCAGGATAAAGGGTTGTGTCTGAATCAGCTTCTATTCTTAAAGCAGAGAACATGAGCCAACCCAGGCCTGTGTGTAGATCTGTTCCTGGGAGATTATGGTTGATATACAATTCAAACTTGTTAAAGTGTCACAGGAATTAGGGCCAGCCTCCATCTCATGGGAACCTTGGAAGCAACGTTTGGACAAAGTGGTTGCCAAGAGAGTGACCTCATTCAGTTCCTGAAGGAGGAACTAAAAACAGTTCCATCACACTTCAGTGGTGATGGAACTCTCTGAACTTGGGATCCAGGATGCCAGGCACCCATAGCCAGTCCCAGTCCCAGGTCCAGTGGTCTCAGTTGTTTGGATTTACAAAGACAGAGTCAGTCTTTCTTGGTACCTACAGATGTGAGGAAGGCCAAATGCAAGAAAGCTCGGAAGCAGAGCATTTCCTGAGAAAGCAAGTAGAGGCTCACCGCTGGCTCCTGACAACTTCACGGAGTTGGCCAAGGAGACTAGATCTAAGACAGGACAGGCCATTTCGGGGGAATATTATTGGCCCACAAGTCAGAGGACACTGCGGATAGTCACAGACCTACCTGGGCGAAGGAGGTGCCTTTTTGTTTGTGGTTATGAGTTTGTGGTCTTGTGTCATGTTCTTAGAATAGGTAGAAAAGTAGGTTTGTTTAGTTTGGAG